>NW_028174160.1:865156-1117656 GCF_963971535.1 Notolepis coatsorum
ATAGGTGTTTTGTATTGTATGTGTACACACTGGTAGATATGTGTTTTGTATTCTATGTGTACCCACTGGTAGATAGGTGTTTTGTATTGTATGTGTACCCAGTGGTAGATAGGTGTTTTGTATTGTATGTGTACACACTGGTAGATATGTGTTTTGTATTGTATGTATACCCAGTGGTAGATAGGTGTTTTGTATTGTATGCGTACCCAGTGGTAGATAGGTGTTTTGTATTGTATGTGTACCCAGTGGTAGATAGGTGTTTTGTACTGTATGTGTACACACTGGTAGATAGGTGTTTTGTATTGTATGTGTACACACTGGTAGATAGGTATTTTGTATTGTATGTGTACCCAGTGGTATATAGGTGTTTTGTACTGTATGTGTACACACTGGTAGATAGGTGTTTTGTACTGTATGTGTACCCACTGGTAGATAGGTGTTTTGTACTGTATGTGTACACACTGGTAGATAGGTGTTTTGTATTGTATGCGTACCCACTGGTAGATAGGTGTTTTGTATTGTATGTGTACACACTGGTAGATAGGTGTTTTGTATTGTATGTGTACACACTGGTAGATAGGTGTTTTGTATTGTATGTGTACACACTGGTAGATAGGTGTTTTGTATTGTATGTGTACCCAGTGGTAGATAGGTGTTTTGTACTGTATGTGTACACACTGGTATATAGGTGTTTTGTATTGTATGTGTACACACTGGTAGATAGGTGTTTTGTATTGTATGTGTACCCAGTGGTAGATAGGTGTTTTGTACTGTATGTGTACACACTGGTAGATAGGTGTTTTGTACTGTATGTGTACCCACTGGTAGATAGGTGTTTTGTACTGTATGTGTACACACTGGTAGATAGGTGTTTTGTATTGTATGCGTACCCACTGGTAGATAGGTGTTTTGTATTGTATGTGTACACACTGGTAGATAGGTGTTTTGTATTGTATGTGTACACACTGGTAGATATGTGTTTTGTATTATATGTGTACCCACTGGTAGATAGGTGTTTTGTATTGTATGTGTACCCAGTGGTAGATAGGTGTTTTGTATTGTATGTGTACACACTGGTAGATATGTGTTTTGTATTGTATGTATACCCAGTGGTAGATAGGTGTTTTGTATTGTATGCGTACCCAGTGGTAGATAGGTGTTTTGTATTGTATGTGTACCCAGTGGTAGATAGGTGTTTTGTACTGTATGTGTACACACTGGTAGATAGGTGTTTTGTATTGTATGTGTACACACTGGTAGATAGGTATTTTGTATTGTATGTGTACCCAGTGGTATATAGGTGTTTTGTACTGTATGTGTACACACTGGTAGATATGTGTTTTGTACTGTATGTGTACCCACTGGTAGATAGGTGTTTTGTACTGTATGTGTACACACTGGTAGATAGGTGTTTTGTATTGTATGCGTACCCACTGGTAGATAGGTGTTTTGTATTGTATGTGTACACACTGGTAGATAGGTGTTTTGTATTGTATGTGTACACACTGGTAGATATGTGTTTTGTATTCTATGTGTACCCACTGGTAGATAGGTGTTTTGTATTGTATGTGTACCCAGTGGTAGATAGGTGTTTTGTATTGTATGTGTACACACTGGTAGATAGGTGTTTTGTATTGTATGTATACCCAGTGGTAGATAGGTGTTTTGTATTGTATGCGTACCCAGTGGTAGATAGGTGTTTTGTATTGTATGTGTACCCAGTGGTAGATAGGTGTTTTGTATTGTATGCGTACCCAGTGGTAGATAGGTGTTTTGTATTGTATGTGTACACACTGGTAGATATGTGTTTTGTATTGTATGCATACCCAGTGGTAGATAGGTGTTTTGTATTGTATGTATACCCACTGGTAGATAGGTGTTTTGTATTGTATGCGTACACACTGGTAGATTGGTGTTTTGTATTGTATGTGTACACACTGGTAGATAGGTGTTTTGTATTGTATGCATACCCACTGGTAGATAGGTGTTTTGTATTGTATGTGTACACACTGGTAGATAGGTGTTTTGTATTGTATGCGTACCCACTGGTAGATTGGTGTTTTGTATTGTATGTGTACACACTGGTAGATAGGTGTTTTGTATTGTATGTGTACACACTGATAGATAGGTGTTTTGTATTGTATGCGTACCCACTGGTATATAGGTGTTTTGTATTGTATGCGTACACACTGGTAGATTGGTGTTTTGTATTGTATGTGTACACACTGGTAGATAGGTGTTTTGTATTGTATGTGTACACACTGGTAGATAGGTGTTTTGTATTGTATGCATACACACTGGTAGATAGGTGTTTTGTACTGTATGTGTACACACTGGTAGATAGGTGTTTTGTATTGTATGTGTACACACTGGTAGATAGGTGTTTTGTATTGTATGTGTACACACTGGTAGATAGGTGTTTTGTACTGTATGTGTACACACTGGTAGATAGGTGTTTTGTATTGTATGTGTACCCAGTGGTAGATAGGTGTTTTGTATTGTATGTGTACCCAGTGGTAGATAGGTGTTTTGTATTGTATGCGTACCCACTGGTAGATAGGTGTTTTGTATTGTATGTGTACACACTGGTAGATAGGTGTTTTGTATTGTATGTGTACACACTGGTAGATATGTGTTTTGTATTCTATGTGTACCCACTGGTAGATAGGTGTTTTGTATTGTATGTGTACCCAGTGGTAGATAGGTGTTTTGTATTGTATGTGTACACACTGGTAGATAGGTGTTTTGTATTGTATGTATACCCAGTGGTAGATAGGTGTTTTGTATTGTATGCGTACCCAGTGGTAGATAGGTGTTTTGTATTGTATGTGTACCCAGTGGTAGATAGGTGTTTTGTATTGTATGCGTACCCAGTGGTAGATAGGTGTTTTGTATTGTATGTGTACACACTGGTAGATAGGTGTTTTGTATTGTATGCATACCCAGTGGTAGATAGGTGTTTTGTATTGTATGTATACCCACTGGTAGATAGGTGTTTTGTATTGTATGCGTACACACTGGTAGATTGGTGTTTTGTATTGTATGTGTACACACTGGTAGATAGGTGTTTTGTATTGTATGCATACCCACTGGTAGATAGGTGTTTTGTATTGTATGTGTACACACTGGTAGATAGGTGTTTTTTATTGTATGCGTACCCACTGGTAGATTGGTGTTTTGTATTGTATGTGTACACACTGGTAGATAGGTGTTTTGTATTGTATGTGTACACACTGATAGATAGGTGTTTTGTATTGTATGCGTACCCACTGGTATATAGGTGTTTTGTATTGTATGCGTACACACTGGTAGATTGGTGTTTTGTATTGTATGTGTACACACTGGTAGATAGGTGTTTTGTATTGTATGTGTACACACTGGTAGATAGGTGTTTTGTATTGTATGCATACACACTGGTAGATAGGTGTTTTGTACTGTATGTGTACACACTGGTAGATAGGTGTTTTGTATTGTATGTGTACACACTGGTAGATAGGTGTTTTGTATTGTATGTGTACACACTGGTAGATAGGTGTTTTGTACTGTATGTGTACACACTGGTAGATAGGTGTTTTGTATTGTATGTGTACACACTGGTAGATAGGTGTTTTGTATTGTATGTGTACACACTGGTAGATAGGTGTTTTGTACTGTATGTGTACACACTGGTAGATAGGTGTTTTGTATTGTTTGTGTACCCAGTGGTAGATAGGTGTTTGTATTGTATGTGTACCCAGTGGTAGATAGGTGTTTTGTACTGTATGTGTACACACTGGTAGATAGGTGTTTTGTACTGTATGTGTACCCACTGGTAGATAGGTGTTTTGTACTGTATGTGTACACACTGGTAGATAGGTGTTTTGTATTGTATGCGTACCCACTGGTAGATAGGTGTTTTGTATTGTATGTGTACACACTGGTAGATAGGTGTTTTGTATTGTATGTGTACACACTGGTAGATATGTGTTTTGTATTCTATGTGTACCCACTGGTAGATAGGTGTTTTGTATTGTATGTGTACCCAGTGGTAGATAGGTGTTTTGTATTGTATGTGTACACACTGGTAGATATGTGTTTTGTATTGTATGTATACCCAGTGGTAGATAGGTGTTTTGTATTGTATGCGTACCCAGTGGTAGATAGGTGTTTTGTATTGTATGTGTACCCAGTGGTAGATAGGTGTTTTGTACTGTATGTGTACACACTGGTAGATAGGTGTTTTGTATTGTATGTGTACACACTGGTAGATAGGTATTTTGTATTGTATGTGTACCCAGTGGTATATAGGTGTTTTGTACTGTATGTGTACACACTGGTAGATAGGTGTTTTGTACTGTATGTGTACCCACTGGTAGATAGGTGTTTTGTACTGTATGTGTACACACTGGTAGATAGGTGTTTTGTATTGTATGCGTACCCACTGGTAGATAGGTGTTTTGTATTGTATGTGTACACACTGGTAGATAGGTGTTTTGTATTGTATGTGTACACACTGGTAGATATGTGTTTTGTATTCTATGTGTACCCACTGGTAGATAGGTGTTTTGTATTGTATGTGTACCCAGTGGTAGATAGGTGTTTTGTATTGTATGTGTACACACTGGTAGATATGTGTTTTGTATTGTATGTATACCCAGTGGTAGATAGGTGTTTTGTATTGTATGCGTACCCAGTGGTAGATAGGTGTTTTGTATTGTATGTGTACCCAGTGGTAGATAGGTGTTTTGTACTGTATGTGTACACACTGGTAGATAGGTGTTTTGTATTGTATGTGTACACACTGGTAGATAGGTATTTTGTATTGTATGTGTACCCAGTGGTATATAGGTGTTTTGTACTGTATGTGTACACACTGGTAGATAGGTGTTTTGTACTGTATGTGTACCCACTGGTAGATAGGTGTTTTGTACTGTATGTGTACACACTGGTAGATATGTGTTTTGTATTGTATGCGTACCCACTGGTAGATAGGTGTTTTGTATTGTATGTGTACACACTGGTAGATAGGTGTTTTGTATTGTATGTGTACACACTGGTAGATATGTGTTTTGTATTCTATGTGTACCCACTGGTAGATAGGTGTTTTGTATTGTATGTGTACCCAGTGGTAGATAGGTGTTTTGTATTGTATGTGTACACACTGGTAGATAGGTGTTTTGTATTGTATGTATACCCAGTGGTAGATAGGTGTTTTGTATTGTATGCGTACCCAGTGGTAGATAGGTGTTTTGTATTGTATGTGTACCCAGTGGTAGATAGGTGTTTTGTATTGTATGCGTACCCAGTGGTAGATAGGTGTTTTGTATTGTATGTGTACACACTGGTAGATATGTGTTTTGTATTGTATGCATACCCAGTGGTAGATAGGTGTTTTGTATTGTATGTATACCCACTGGTAGATAGGTGTTTTGTATTGTATGCGTACACACTGGTAGATTGGTGTTTTGTATTGTATGTGTACACACTGGTAGATAGGTGTTTTGTATTGTATGCATACCCACTGGTAGATAGGTGTTTTGTATTGTATGTGTACACACTGGTAGATAGGTGTTTTGTATTGTATGCGTACCCACTGGTAGATTGGTGTTTTGTATTGTATGTGTACACACTGGTAGATAGGTGTTTTGTATTGTATGTGTACACACTGATAGATAGGTGTTTTGTATTGTATGCGTACCCACTGGTATATAGGTGTTTTGTATTGTATGCGTACACACTGGTAGATTGGTGTTTTGTATTGTATGTGTACACACTGGTAGATAGGTGTTTTGTATTGTATGTGTACACACTGGTAGATAGGTGTTTTGTATTGTATGCATACACACTGGTAGATAGGTGTTTTGTACTGTATGTGTACACACTGGTAGATAGGTGTTTTGTATTGTATGTGTACACACTGGTAGATAGGTGTTTTGTATTGTATGTGTACACACTGGTAGATAGGTGTTTTGTACTGTATGTGTACACACTGGTAGATAGGTGTTTTGTATTGTATGTGTACCCAGTGGTAGATAGGTGTTTTGTATTGTATGTGTACCCAGTGGTAGATAGGTGTTGTGTATTGTATGCGTACCCACTGGTAGATAGGTGTTTTGTATTGTATGTGTACACACTGGTAGATAGGTGTTTTGTATTGTATGTGTACACACTGGTAGATATGTGTTTTGTATTCTATGTGTACCCACTGGTAGATAGGTGTTTTGTATTGTATGTGTACCCAGTGGTAGATAGGTGTTTTGTATTGTATGTGTACACACTGGTAGATAGGTGTTTTGTATTGTATGTATACCCAGTGGTAGATAGGTGTTTTGTATTGTATGCGTACCCAGTGGTAGATAGGTGTTTTGTATTGTATGTGTACCCAGTGGTAGATAGGTGTTTTGTATTGTATGCGTACCCAGTGGTAGATAGGTGTTTTGTATTGTATGTGTACACACTGGTAGATAGGTGTTTTGTATTGTATGCATACCCAGTGGTAGATAGGTGTTTTGTATTGTATGTATACCCACTGGTAGATAGGTGTTTTGTATTGTATGCGTACACACTGGTAGATAGGTGTTTTGTATTGTATGTGTACACACTGGTAGATAGGTGTTTTTTATTGTATGCGTACCCACTGGTAGATTGGTGTTTTGTATTGTATGTGTACACACTGGTAGATAGGTGTTTTGTATTGTATGTGTACACACTGATAGATAGGTGTTTTGTATTGTATGCGTACCCACTGGTATATAGGTGTTTTGTATTGTATGCGTACACACTGGTAGATTGGTGTTTTGTATTGTATGTGTACACACTGGTAGATAGGTGTTTTGTATTGTATGTGTACACACTGGTAGATAGGTGTTTTGTATTGTATGCATACACACTGGTAGATAGGTGTTTTGTACTGTATGTGTACACACTGGTAGATAGGTGTTTTGTATTGTATGTGTACACACTGGTAGATAGGTGTTTTGTATTGTATGTGTACACACTGGTAGATTGGTGTTTTGTATTGTATGTGTACACACTGGTAGATAGGTGTTTTGTATTGTATGCATACCCACTGGTAGATAGGTGTTTTGTATTGTATGTGTACACACTGGTAGATAGGTGTTTTTTATTGTATGCGTACCCACTGGTAGATTGGTGTTTTGTATTGTATGCGTACACACTGGTAGATTGGTGTTTTGTATTGTATGTGTACACACTGGTAGATAGGTGTTTTGTATTGTATGTGTACACACTGGTAGATAGGTGTTTTGTATTGTATGCATACACACTGGTAGATAGGTGTTTTGTACTGTATGTGTACACACTGGTAGATAGGTGTTTTGTATTGTATGTGTACACACTGGTAGATAGGTGTTTTGTATTGTATGTGTACACACTGGTAGATAGGTGTTTTGTACTGTATGTGTACACACTGGTAGATAGGTGTTTTGTATTGTTTGTGTACCCAGTGGTAGATAGGTGTTTTGTATTGTATGCATACCCAGTGGTAGATAGGTGTTTTGTATTGTATGTGTACCCAGTGGTAGATAGGTGTTTTGTATTGTATGCGTACCCAGTGGTAGATAGGTGTTTTGTATTGTATGTGTACACACTGGTAGATAGGTGTTTTGTATTGTATGCATACCCAGTGGTAGATAGGTGTTTTGTATTGTATGTATACCCACTGGTAGATAGGTGTTTTGTATTGTATGCGTACACACTGGTAGATTGGTGTTTTGTATTGTATGTGTACACACTGGTAGATAGGTGTTTTGTATTGTATGCATACCCACTGGTATATAGGTGTTTTGTATTGTATGTGTACACACTGGTAGATAGGTGTTTTGTATTGTATGCGTACCCACTGGTAGATTGGTGTTTTGTATTGTATGTGTACACACTGGTAGATAGGTGTTTTGTATTGTATGTGTACACACTGGTAGATAGGTGTTTTGTATTGTATGCGTACCCACTGGTATATAGGTGTTTTGTATTGTATGCGTACACACTGGTAGATAGGTGTTTTGTATTGTATGTGTACACACTGGTAGATAGGTGTTTTGTATTGTATGTGTACACACTGGTAGATAGGTGTTTTGTATTGTATGCGTACACACTGGTAGATAGGTGTTTTGTACTGTATGTGTACACACTGGTAGATAGGTGTTTTGTATTGTATGTGTGTACACAGTGGTAGATAGGTGTTTTATATTGTATGTGTACACACTGGTAGATAGGTGTTTTGTACTGTATGTGTACACACTGGTAGATAGGTGTTTTGTATTGTATGTGTACCCAGTGGTAGATAGGTGTTTTGTATTGTATGTGTACCCAGTGGTAGATAGGTGTTTTGTACTGTATGTGTACACACTGGTATAGGTGTTTTGTATTGTATGTGTACACACTGGTAGATAGGTGTTTTGTATTGTATGTGTACCCAGTGGTAGATAGGTGTTTTGTACTGTATGTGTACACACTGGTAGATAGGTGTTTTGTACTGTATGTGTACCCACTGGTAGATTGGTGTTTTGTATTGTATGTGTACACACTGGTAGATAGGTGTTTTGTATTGTATGCGTACCCACTGGTAGATAGGTGTTTTGTATTGTATGTGTACACACTGGTAGATAGGTGTTTTGTATTGTATGTGTACCCAGTGGTAGATAGGTATTTTGTACTGTATGTGTACACACTGGTATATAGGTGTTTTGTATTGTATGTGTACACACTGGTAGATAGGTGTTTTGTATTGTATGTGTACCCAGTGGTAGATAGGTGTTTTGTACTGTATGTGTACACACTGGTAGATAGGTGTTTTGTACTGTATGTGTACCCACTGGTAGATAGGTGTTTTGTACTGTATGTGTACACACTGGTAGATAGGTGTTTTGTATTGTATGCGTACCCACTGGTAGATAGGTGTTTTGTATTGTATGTGTACACACTGGTAGATAGGTGTTTTGTATTGTATGTGTACACACTGGTAGATATGTGTTTTGTATTCTATGTGTACCCACTGGTAGATAGGTGTTTTGTATTGTATGTGTACCCAGTGGTAGATAGGTGTTTTGTATTGTATGTGTACACACTGGTAGATATGTGTTTTGTATTGTATGTATACCCAGTGGTAGATAGGTGTTTTGTATTGTATGCGTACCCAGTGGTAGATAGGTGTTTTGTATTGTATGTGTACCCAGTGGTAGATAGGTGTTTTGTACTGTATGTGTACACACTGGTAGATAGGTGTTTTGTATTGTATGTGTACACACTGGTAGATAGGTGTTTTGTATTGTATGTGTACCCAGTGGTAGATAGGTATTTTGTACTGTATGTGTACACACTGGTATATAGGTGTTTTGTATTGTATGTGTACACACTGGTAGATAGGTGTTTTGTATTGTATGTGTACCCAGTGGTAGATAGGTGTTTTGTACTGTATGTGTACACACTGGTAGATAGGTGTTTTGTACTGTATGTGTACCCACTGGTAGATAGGTGTTTTGTACTGTATGTGTACACACTGGTAGATAGGTGTTTTGTATTGTATGCGTACCCACTGGTAGATAGGTGTTTTGTATTGTATGTGTACACACTGGTAGATAGGTGTTTTGTATTGTATGTGTACACACTGGTAGATATGTGTTTTGTATTCTATGTGTACCCACTGGTAGATAGGTGTTTTGTATTGTATGTGTACCCAGTGGTAGATAGGTGTTTTGTATTGTATGTGTACACACTGGTAGATATGTGTTTTGTATTGTATGTATACCCAGTGGTAGATAGGTGTTTTGTATTGTATGCGTACCCAGTGGTAGATAGGTGTTTTGTATTGTATGTGTACCCAGTGGTAGATAGGTGTTTTGTACTGTATGTGTACACACTGGTAGATAGGTGTTTTGTATTGTATGTGTACACACTGGTAGATAGGTATTTTGTATTGTATGTGTACCCAGTGGTATATAGGTGTTTTGTACTGTATGTGTACACACTGGTAGATAGGTGTTTTGTACTGTATGTGTACCCACTGGTAGATAGGTGTTTTGTACTGTATGTGTACACACTGGTAGATAGGTGTTTTGTATTGTATGCGTACCCACTGGTAGATAGGTGTTTTGTATTGTATGTGTACACACTGGTAGATAGGTGTTTTGTATTGTATGTGTACACACTGGTAGATAGGTGTTTTGTATTGTATGTGTACACACTGGTAGATAGGTGTTTTGTATTGTATGTGTACCCAGTGGTAGATAGGTGTTTTGTACTGTATGTGTACACACTGGTATATAGGTGTTTTGTATTGTATGTGTACACACTGGTAGATAGGTGTTTTGTATTGTATGTGTACCCAGTGGTAGATAGGTGTTTTATATTGTATGTGTACACACTGGTAGATAGGTGTTTTGTACTGTATGTGTACACACTGGTAGATAGGTGTTTTGTATTGTATGTGTACCCAGTGGTAGATAGGTGTTTTGTATTGTATGTGTACCCAGTGGTAGATAGGTGTTTTGTACTGTATGTGTACACACTGGTATAGGTGTTTTGTATTGTATGTGTACACACTGGTAGATAGGTGTTTTGTATTGTATGTGTACCCAGTGGTAGATAGGTGTTTTGTACTGTATGTGTACACACTGGTAGATAGGTGTTTTGTACTGTATGTGTACCCACTGGTAGATTGGTGTTTTGTATTGTATGTGTACACACTGGTAGATAGGTGTTTTGTATTGTATGCGTACCCACTGGTAGATAGGTGTTTTGTACTGTATGTATACCCACTGGTAGATAGGTGTTTTGTACTGTATGTGTACACACTGGTAGATAGGTGTTTTGTATTGTATCTGTACCCAGTGGTAGATAGGTGTTTTGTATTGTATGTGTACCCAGTGGTAGATAGGTGTTTTGTATTGTATGTGTACCCAGTGGTAGATAGGTGTTTTGTATTGTATGTGTACACACTGGTAGATAGGTGTTTTGTATTGTATGTGTACACACTGGTAGATAGGTGTTTTGTATTGTATGTGTACCCAGTGGTAGATAGGTATTTTGTACTGTATGTGTACACACTGGTATATAGGTGTTTTGTATTGTATGTGTACACACTGGTAGATAGGTGTTTTGTATTGTATGTGTACCCAGTGGTAGATAGGTGTTTTGTACTGTATGTGTACACACTGGTAGATAGGTGTTTTGTACTGTATGTGTACCCACTGGTAGATAGGTGTTTTGTACTGTATGTGTACACACTGGTAGATAGGTGTTTTGTATTGTATGCGTACCCACTGGTAGATAGGTGTTTTGTATTGTATGTGTACACACTGGTAGATAGGTGTTTTGTATTGTATGTGTACACACTGGTAGATATGTGTTTTGTATTCTATGTGTACCCACTGGTAGATAGGTGTTTTGTATTGTATGTGTACCCAGTGGTAGATAGGTGTTTTGTATTGTATGTGTACACACTGGTAGATATGTGTTTTGTATTGTATGTATACCCAGTGGTAGATAGGTGTTTTGTATTGTATGCGTACCCAGTGGTAGATAGGTGTTTTGTATTGTATGTGTACCCAGTGGTAGATAGGTGTTTTGTACTGTATGTGTACACACTGGTAGATAGGTGTTTTGTATTGTATGTGTACACACTGGTAGATAGGTATTTTGTATTGTATGTGTACCCAGTGGTATATAGGTGTTTTGTACTGTATGTGTACACACTGGTAGATAGGTGTTTTGTACTGTATGTGTACCCACTGGTAGATAGGTGTTTTGTACTGTATGTGTACACACTGGTAGATAGGTGTTTTGTACTGTATGTGTACACACTGGTAGATAGGTGTTTTGTACTGTATGTGTACCCACTGGTAGATAGGTGTTTTGTACTGTATGTGTACACACTGGTAGATAGGTGTTTTGTATTGTATGCGTACCCACTGGTAGATAGGTGTTTTGTATTGTATGTGTACACACTGGTAGATAGGTGTTTTGTATTGTATGTGTACACACTGGTAGATATGTGTTTTGTATTCTATGTGTACCCACTGGTAGATAGGTGTTTTGTATTGTATGTGTACCCAGTGGTAGATAGGTGTTTTGTATTGTATGTGTACACACTGGTAGATATGTGTTTTGTATTGTATGTATACCCAGTGGTAGATAGGTGTTTTGTATTGTATGCGTACCCAGTGGTAGATAGGTGTTTTGTATTGTATGTGTACCCAGTGGTAGATAGGTGTTTTGTACTGTATGTGTACACACTGGTAGATAGGTGTTTTGTATTGTATGTGTACACACTGGTAGATAGGTATTTTGTATTGTATGTGTACCCAGTGGTATATAGGTGTTTTGTACTGTATGTGTACACACTGGTAGATATGTGTTTTGTACTGTATGTGTACCCACTGGTAGATAGGTGTTTTGTACTGTATGTGTACACACTGGTAGATAGGTGTTTTGTATTGTATGCGTACCCACTGGTAGATAGGTGTTTTGTATTGTATGTGTACACACTGGTAGATAGGTGTTTTGTATTGTATGTGTACACACTGGTAGATATGTGTTTTGTATTCTATGTGTACCCACTGGTAGATAGGTGTTTTGTATTGTATGTGTACCCAGTGGTAGATAGGTGTTTTGTATTGTATGTGTACACACTGGTAGATAGGTGTTTTGTATTGTATGTATACCCAGTGGTAGATAGGTGTTTTGTATTGTATGCGTACCCAGTGGTAGATAGGTGTTTTGTATTGTATGTGTACCCAGTGGTAGATAGGTGTTTTGTATTGTATGCGTACCCAGTGGTAGATAGGTGTTTTGTATTGTATGTGTACACACTGGTAGATATGTGTTTTGTATTGTATGCATACCCAGTGGTAGATAGGTGTTTTGTATTGTATGTATACCCACTGGTAGATAGGTGTTTTGTATTGTATGCGTACACACTGGTAGATTGGTGTTTTGTATTGTATGTGTACACACTGGTAGATAGGTGTTTTGTATTGTATGCATACCCACTGGTAGATAGGTGTTTTGTATTGTATGTGTACACACTGGTAGATAGGTGTTTTGTATTGTATGCGTACCCACTGGTAGATTGGTGTTTTGTATTGTATGTGTACACACTGGTAGATAGGTGTTTTGTATTGTATGTGTACACACTGATAGATAGGTGTTTTGTATTGTATGCGTACCCACTGGTATAAAGGTGTTTTGTATTGTATGCGTACACACTGGTAGATAGGTGTTTTGTATTGTATGTGTACACACTGGTAGATAGGTGTTTTGTATTGTATGCGTACCCAGTGGTAGATAGGTGTTTTGTATTGTATGTGTACACACTGGTAGATAGGTGTTTTGTATTGTATGCATACCCAGTGGTAGATAGGTGTTTTGTATTGTATGTATACCCACTGGTAGATAGGTGTTTTGTATTGTATGCGTACACACTGGTAGATTGGTGTTTTGTATTGTATGTGTACACACTGGTAGATAGGTGTTTTGTATTGTATGCATACCCACTGGTAGATAGGTGTTTTGTATTGTATGTGTACACACTGGTAGATAGGTGTTTTGTATTGTATGCGTACCCACTGGTAGATTGGTGTTTTGTATTGTATGTGTACACACTGGTAGATAGGTGTTTTGTATTGTATGTGTACACACTGATAGATAGGTGTTTTGTATTGTATGCGTACCCACTGGTATATAGGTGTTTTGTATTGTATGCGTACACACTGGTAGATTGGTGTTTTGTATTGTATGTGTACACACTGGTAGATAGGTGTTTTGTATTGTATGTGTACACACTGGTAGATAGGTGTTTTGTACTGTATGTGTACACACTGGTAGATAGGTGTTTTGTATTGTATGTGTACCCAGTGGTAGATAGGTGTTTTGTATTGTATGCGTACCCAGTGGTAGATAGGTGTTTTGTATTGTATGTGTACCCAGTGGTAGATAGGTGTTTTGTATTGTATGCGTACCCAGTGGTAGATAGGTGTTTTGTATTGTATGTGTACACACTGGTAGATAGGTGTTTTGTATTGTATGCATACCCAGTGGTAGATAGGTGTTTTGTATTTTATGTGTACACACTGGTAGATAGGTGTTTTGTATTGTATGTGTACACACTGGTAGATAGGTGTTTTGTATTGTATGTGTACCCAGTGGTAGATAGGTGTTTTGTACTGTATGTGTACACACTGGTATAGGTGTTTTGTATTGTATGTGTACACACTGGTAGATAGGTGTTTTGTATTGTATGTGTACCCAGTGGTAGATAGGTGTTTTGTACTGTATGTGTACACACTGGTAGATAGGTGTTTTGTACTGTATGTGTACCCACTGGTAGATAGGTGTTTTGTACTGTATGTGTACACACTGGTAGATAGGTGTTTTGTATTGTATGCGTACCCACTGGTAGATAGGTGTTTTGTATTGTATGTGTACACACTGGTAGATAGGTGTTTTGTATTGTATGTGTACACACTGGTAGATAGGTGTTTTGTATTCTATGTGTACCCACTGGTAGATAGGTGTTTTGTATTGTATGTGTACCCAGTGGTAGATAGGTGTTTTGTATTGTATGTGTACACACTGGTAGATAGGTGTTTTGTATTGTATGTGTACACACTGGTAGATAGGTGTTTTGTATTGTATGCGTACCCAGTGGTAGATAGGTGTTTTGTATTGTATGTGTACCCAGTGGTAGATAGGTGTTTTGTATTGTATGTGTACACACTGGTAGATAGGTGTTTTGCATTGTATGTGTACCCAGTGGTAGATAGGTGTTTTGTATTGTATGTGTACACACTGGTAGATAGGTGTTTTGTATTGTATGCATACACACTGGTAGATAGGTGTTTTGTACTGTATGTGTACACACTGGTAGATAGGTGTTTTGTATTGTATGTGTACACACTGGTAGATAGGTGTTTTGTATTGTATGTGTACACACTGGTAGATAGGTGTTTTGTACTGTATGTGTACACACTGGTAGATAGGTGTTTTGTATTGTATGTGTACCCAGTGGTAGATAGGTGTTTTGTATTGTATGTGTACCCAGTGGTAGATAGGTGTTTTGTATTGTATGTGTACCCACTGGTAGATATGTGTTTTGTATTGTATGCGTACACACTGGTAGATTGGTGTTTTGTATTGTATGTGTACACACTGGTAGATAGGTGTTTTGTATTGTATGCGTACCCACTGGTAGATAGGTGTTTTGTACTGTATGTATACCCACTGGTAGATAGGTGTTTTGTACTGTATGTGTACACACTGGTAGATAGGTGTTTTGTATTGTATCTGTACCCAGTGGTAGATAGGTGTTTTGTATTGTATGTGTACCCAGTGGTAGATAGGTGTTTTGTATTGTATGTGTACCCAGTGGTAGATAGGTGTTTTGTATTGTATGTGTACACACTGGTAGATAGGTGTTTTGTATTGTATGTGTACACACTGGTAGATAGGTGTTTTGTATTGTATGTGTACCCAGTGGTAGATAGGTATTTTGTACTGTATGTGTACACACTGGTATATAGGTGTTTTGTATTGTATGTGTACACACTGGTAGATAGGTGTTTTGTATTGTATGTGTACCCAGTGGTAGATAGGTGTTTTGTACTGTATGTGTACACACTGGTAGATAGGTGTTTTGTACTGTATGTGTACCCACTGGTAGATAGGTGTTTTGTACTGTATGTGTACACACTGGTAGATAGGTGTTTTGTATTGTATGCGTACCCACTGGTAGATAGGTGTTTTGTATTGTATGTGTACACACTGGTAGATAGGTGTTTTGTATTGTATGTGTACACACTGGTAGATATGTGTTTTGTATTCTATGTGTACCCACTGGTAGATAGGTGTTTTGTATTGTATGTGTACCCAGTGGTAGATAGGTGTTTTGTATTGTATGTGTACACACTGGTAAATATGTGTTTTGTATTGTATGTATACCCAGTGGTAGATAGGTGTTTTGTATTGTATGCGTACCCAGTGGTAGATAGGTGTTTTGTATTGTATGTGTACCCAGTGGTAGATAGGTGTTTTGTACTGTATGTGTACACACTGGTAGATAGGTGTTTTGTATTGTATGTGTACACACTGGTAGATAGGTATTTTGTATTGTATGTGTACCCAGTGGTATATAGGTGTTTTGTACTGTATGTGTACACACTGGTAGATAGGTGTTTTGTACTGTATGTGTACCCACTGGTAGATAGGTGTTTTGTACTGTATGTGTACACACTGGTAGATAGGTGTTTTGTATTGTATGCGTACCCACTGGTAGATAGGTGTTTTGTATTGTATGTGTACACACTGGTAGATAGGTGTTTTGTATTGTATGTGTACACACTGGTAGATAGGTGTTTTGTATTGTATGTGTACACACTGGTAGATAGGTGTTTTGTATTGTATGTGTACCCAGTGGTAGATAGGTGTTTTGTACTGTATGTGTACACACTGGTATATAGGTGTTTTGTATTGTATGTGTACACACTGGTAGATAGGTGTTTTGTATTGTATGTGTACCCAGTGGTAGATAGGTGTTTTGTACTGTATGTGTACACACTGGTAGATAGGTGTTTTGTACTGTATGTGTACCCACTGGTAGATAGGTGTTTTGTACTGTATGTGTACACACTGGTAGATAGGTGTTTTGTATTGTATGCGTACCCACTGGTAGATAGGTGTTTTGTATTGTATGTGTACACACTGGTAGATAGGTGTTTTGTATTGTATGTGTACACACTGGTAGATATGTGTTTTGTATTCTATGTGTACCCACTGGTAGATAGGTGTTTTGTATTGTATGTGTACCCAGTGGTAGATAGGTGTTTTGTATTGTATGTGTACACACTGGTAGATATGTGTTTTGTATTGTATGTATACCCAGTGGTAGATAGGTGTTTTGTATTGTATGCGTACCCAGTGGTAGATAGGTGTTTTGTATTGTATGTGTACCCAGTGGTAGATAGGTGTTTTGTACTGTATGTGTACACACTGGTAGATAGGTGTTTTGTATTGTATGTGTACACACTGGTAGATAGGTATTTTGTATTGTATGTGTACCCAGTGGTATATAGGTGTTTTGTACTGTATGTGTACACACTGGTAGATATGTGTTTTGTACTGTATGTGTACCCACTGGTAGATAGGTGTTTTGTACTGTATGTGTACACACTGGTAGATAGGTGTTTTGTATTGTATGCGTACCCACTGGTAGATAGGTGTTTTGTATTGTATGTGTACACACTGGTAGATAGGTGTTTTGTATTGTATGTGTACACACTGGTAGATATGTGTTTTGTATTCTATGTGTACCCACTGGTAGATAGGTGTTTTGTATTGTATGTGTACCCAGTGGTAGATAGGTGTTTTGTATTGTATGTGTACACACTGGTAGATAGGTGTTTTGTATTGTATGTATACCCAGTGGTAGATAGGTGTTTTGTATTGTATGCGTACCCAGTGGTAGATAGGTGTTTTGTATTGTATGTGTACCCAGTGGTAGATAGGTGTTTTGTATTGTATGCGTACCCAGTGGTAGATAGGTGTTTTGTATTGTATGTGTACACACTGGTAGATATGTGTTTTGTATTGTATGCATACCCAGTGGTAGATAGGTGTTTTGTATTGTATGTATACCCACTGGTAGATAGGTGTTTTGTATTGTATGCGTACACACTGGTAGATTGGTGTTTTGTATTGTATGTGTACACACTGGTAGATAGGTGTTTTGTATTGTATGCATACCCACTGGTAGATAGGTGTTTTGTATTGTATGTGTACACACTGGTAGATAGGTGTTTTGTATTGTATGCGTACCCACTGGTAGATTGGTGTTTTGTATTGTATGTGTACACACTGGTAGATAGGTGTTTTGTATTGTATGTGTACACACTGATAGATAGGTGTTTTGTATTGTATGCGTACCCACTGGTATATAGGTGTTTTGTATTGTATGCGTACACACTGGTAGATTGGTGTTTTGTATTGTATGTGTACACACTGGTAGATAGGTGTTTTGTATTGTATGTGTACACACTGGTAGATAGGTGTTTTGTATTGTATGCATACACACTGGTAGATAGGTGTTTTGTACTGTATGTGTACACACTGGTAGATAGGTGTTTTGTATTGTATGTGTACACACTGGTAGATAGGTGTTTTGTATTGTATGTGTACACACTGGTAGATAGGTGTTTTGTACTGTATGTGTACACACTGGTAGATAGGTGTTTTGTATTGTATGTGTACCCAGTGGTAGATAGGTGTTTTGTATTGTATGTGTACCCAGTGGTAGATAGGTGTTTTGTATTGTATGCGTACCCACTGGTAGATAGGTGTTTTGTATTGTATGTGTACACACTGGTAGATAGGTGTTTTGTATTGTATGTGTACACACTGGTAGATATGTGTTTTGTATTCTATGTGTACCCACTGGTAGATAGGTATTTTGTACTGTATGTGTACACACTGGTATATAGGTGTTTTGTATTGTATGTGTACACACTGGTAGATAGGTGTTTTGTATTGTATGTGTACCCAGTGGTAGATAGGTGTTTTGTACTGTATGTGTACACACTGGTAGATAGGTGTTTTGTACTGTATGTGTACCCACTGGTAGATAGGTGTTTTGTACTGTATGTGTACACACTGGTAGATAGGTGTTTTGTATTGTATGCGTACCCACTGGTAGATAGGTGTTTTGTATTGTATGTGTACACACTGGTAGATAGGTGTTTTGTATTGTATGTGTACACACTGGTAGATATGTGTTTTGTATTCTATGTGTACCCACTGGTAGATAGGTGTTTTGTATTGTATGTGTACCCAGTGGTAGATAGGTGTTTTGTATTGTATGTGTACACACTGGTAGATATGTGTTTTGTATTGTATGTATACCCACTGGTAGATAGGTGTTTTGTATTGTATGTGTACACACTGGTAGATAGGTATTTTGTATTGTATGTGTACCCAGTGGTATATAGGTGTTTTGTACTGTATGTGTACACACTGGTAGATAGGTGTTTTGTACTGTATGTGTACCCACTGGTAGATAGGTGTTTTGTACTGTATGTGTACACACTGGTAGATAGGTGTTTTGTATTGTATGCGTACCCACTGGTAGATAGGTGTTTTGTATTGTATGTGTACACACTGGTAGATAGGTGTTTTGTATTGTATGTGTACACACTGGTAGATAGGTGTTTTGTATTGTATGTGTACACACTGGTAGATAGGTGTTTTGTATTGTATGTGTACCCAGTGGTAGATAGGTGTTTTGTACTGTATGTGTACACACTGGTATATAGGTGTTTTGTATTGTATGTGTACACACTGGTAGATAGGTGTTTTGTATTGTATGTGTACCCAGTGGTAGATAGGTGTTTTATATTGTATGTGTACACACTGGTAGATAGGTGTTTTGTACTGTATGTGTACACACTGGTAGATAGGTGTTTTGTATTGTATGTGTACCCAGTGGTAGATAGGTGTTTTGTATTGTATGTGTACCCAGTGGTAGATAGGTGTTTTGTACTGTATGTGTACACACTGGTATAGGTGTTTTGTATTGTATGTGTACACACTGGTAGATAGGTGTTTTGTATTGTATGTGTACCCAGTGGTAGATAGGTGTTTTGTACTGTATGTGTACACACTGGTAGATAGGTGTTTTGTACTGTATGTGTACCCACTGGTAGATTGGTGTTTTGTATTGTATGTGTACACACTGGTAGATAGGTGTTTTGTATTGTATGCGTACCCACTGGTAGATAGGTGTTTTGTACTGTATGTATACCCACTGGTAGATAGGTGTTTTGTACTGTATGTGTACACACTGGTAGATAGGTGTTTTGTATTGTATCTGTACCCAGTGGTAGATAGGTGTTTTGTATTGTATGTGTACCCAGTGGTAGATAGGTGTTTTGTATTGTATGTGTACCCAGTGGTAGATAGGTGTTTTGTATTGTATGTGTACACACTGGTAGATAGGTGTTTTGTATTGTATGTGTACACACTGGTAGATAGGTGTTTTGTATTGTATGTGTACCCAGTGGTAGATAGGTATTTTGTACTGTATGTGTACACACTGGTATATAGGTGTTTTGTATTGTATGTGTACACACTGGTAGATAGGTGTTTTGTATTGTATGTGTACCCAGTGGTAGATAGGTGTTTTGTACTGTATGTGTACACACTGGTAGATAGGTGTTTTGTACTGTATGTGTACCCACTGGTAGATAGGTGTTTTGTACTGTATGTGTACACACTGGTAGATAGGTGTTTTGTATTGTATGCGTACCCACTGGTAGATAGGTGTTTTGTATTGTATGTGTACACACTGGTAGATAGGTGTTTTGTATTGTATGTGTACACACTGGTAGATATGTGTTTTGTATTCTATGTGTACCCACTGGTAGATAGGTGTTTTGTATTGTATGTGTACCCAGTGGTAGATAGGTGTTTTGTATTGTATGTGTACACACTGGTAGATATGTGTTTTGTATTGTATGTATACCCAGTGGTAGATAGGTGTTTTGTATTGTATGCGTACCCAGTGGTAGATAGGTGTTTTGTATTGTATGTGTACCCAGTGGTAGATAGGTGTTTTGTACTGTATGTGTACACACTGGTAGATAGGTGTTTTGTATTGTATGTGTACACACTGGTAGATAGGTATTTTGTATTGTATGTGTACCCAGTGGTATATAGGTGTTTTGTACTGTATGTGTACACACTGGTAGATAGGTGTTTTGTACTGTATGTGTACCCACTGGTAGATAGGTGTTTTGTACTGTATGTGTACACACTGGTAGATAGGTGTTTTGTACTGTATGTGTACACACTGGTAGATAGGTGTTTTGTACTGTATGTGTACCCACTGGTAGATAGGTGTTTTGTACTGTATGTGTACACACTGGTAGATAGGTGTTTTGTATTGTATGCGTACCCACTGGTAGATAGGTGTTTTGTATTGTATGTGTACACACTGGTAGATAGGTGTTTTGTATTGTATGTGTACACACTGGTAGATATGTGTTTTGTATTCTATGTGTACCCACTGGTAGATAGGTGTTTTGTATTGTATGTGTACCCAGTGGTAGATAGGTGTTTTGTATTGTATGTGTACACACTGGTAGATATGTGTTTTGTATTGTATGTATACCCAGTGGTAGATAGGTGTTTTGTATTGTATGCGTACCCAGTGGTAGATAGGTGTTTTGTATTGTATGTGTACCCAGTGGTAGATAGGTGTTTTGTACTGTATGTGTACACACTGGTAGATAGGTGTTTTGTATTGTATGTGTACACACTGGTAGATAGGTATTTTGTATTGTATGTGTACCCAGTGGTATATAGGTGTTTTGTACTGTATGTGTACACACTGGTAGATATGTGTTTTGTACTGTATGTGTACCCACTGGTAGATAGGTGTTTTGTACTGTATGTGTACACACTGGTAGATAGGTGTTTTGTATTGTATGCGTACCCACTGGTAGATAGGTGTTTTGTATTGTATGTGTACACACTGGTAGATAGGTGTTTTGTATTGTATGTGTACACACTGGTAGATATGTGTTTTGTATTCTATGTGTACCCACTGGTAGATAGGTGTTTTGTATTGTATGTGTACCCAGTGGTAGATAGGTGTTTTGTATTGTATGTGTACACACTGGTAGATAGGTGTTTTGTATTGTATGTATACCCAGTGGTAGATAGGTGTTTTGTATTGTATGCGTACCCAGTGGTAGATAGGTGTTTTGTATTGTATGTGTACCCAGTGGTAGATAGGTGTTTTGTATTGTATGCGTACCCAGTGGTAGATAGGTGTTTTGTATTGTATGTGTACACACTGGTAGATATGTGTTTTGTATTGTATGCATACCCAGTGGTAGATAGGTGTTTTGTATTGTATGTATACCCACTGGTAGATAGGTGTTTTGTATTGTATGCGTACACACTGGTAGATTGGTGTTTTGTATTGTATGTGTACACACTGGTAGATAGGTGTTTTGTATTGTATGCATACCCACTGGTAGATAGGTGTTTTGTATTGTATGTGTACACACTGGTAGATAGGTGTTTTGTATTGTATGCGTACCCACTGGTAGATTGGTGTTTTGTATTGTATGTGTACACACTGGTAGATAGGTGTTTTGTATTGTATGTGTACACACTGATAGATAGGTGTTTTGTATTGTATGCGTACCCACTGGTATATAGGTGTTTTGTATTGTATGCGTACACACTGGTAGATAGGTGTTTTGTATTGTATGTGTACACACTGGTAGATAGGTGTTTTGTATTGTATGCGTACCCAGTGGTAGATAGGTGTTTTGTATTGTATGTGTACACACTGGTAGATAGGTGTTTTGTATTGTATGCATACCCAGTGGTAGATAGGTGTTTTGTATTGTATGTATACCCACTGGTAGATAGGTGTTTTGTATTGTATGCGTACACACTGGTAGATTGGTGTTTTGTATTGTATGTGTACACACTGGTAGATAGGTGTTTTGTATTGTATGCATACCCACTGGTAGATAGGTGTTTTGTATTGTATGTGTACACACTGGTAGATAGGTGTTTTGTATTGTATGCGTACCCACTGGTAGATTGGTGTTTTGTATTGTATGTGTACACACTGGTAGATAGGTGTTTTGTATTGTATGTGTACACACTGATAGATAGGTGTTTTGTATTGTATGCGTACCCACTGGTATATAGGTGTTTTGTATTGTATGCGTACACACTGGTAGATTGGTGTTTTGTATTGTATGTGTACACACTGGTAGATAGGTGTTTTGTATTGTATGTGTACACACTGGTAGATAGGTGTTTTGTACTGTATGTGTACACACTGGTAGATAGGTGTTTTGTATTGTATGTGTACCCAGTGGTAGATAGGTGTTTTGTATTGTATGCGTACCCAGTGGTAGATAGGTGTTTTGTATTGTATGTGTACCCAGTGGTAGATAGGTGTTTTGTATTGTATGCGTACCCAGTGGTAGATAGGTGTTTTGTATTGTATGTGTACACACTGGTAGATAGGTGTTTTGTATTGTATGCATACCCAGTGGTAGATAGGTGTTTTGTATTTTATGTGTACACACTGGTAGATAGGTGTTTTGTATTGTATGTGTACACACTGGTAGATAGGTGTTTTGTATTGTATGTGTACCCAGTGGTAGATAGGTGTTTTGTACTGTATGTGTACACACTGGTATAGGTGTTTTGTATTGTATGTGTACACACTGGTAGATAGGTGTTTTGTATTGTATGTGTACCCAGTGGTAGATAGGTGTTTTGTACTGTATGTGTACACACTGGTAGATAGGTGTTTTGTACTGTATGTGTACCCACTGGTAGATAGGTGTTTTGTACTGTATGTGTACACACTGGTAGATAGGTGTTTTGTATTGTATGCGTACCCACTGGTAGATAGGTGTTTTGTATTGTATGTGTACACACTGGTAGATAGGTGTTTTGTATTGTATGTGTACACACTGGTAGATAGGTGTTTTGTATTCTATGTGTACCCACTGGTAGATAGGTGTTTTGTATTGTATGTGTACCCAGTGGTAGATAGGTGTTTTGTATTGTATGTGTACACACTGGTAGATAGGTGTTTTGTATTGTATGTGTACACACTGGTAGATAGGTGTTTTGTATTGTATGCGTACCCAGTGGTAGATAGGTGTTTTGTATTGTATGTGTACCCAGTGGTAGATAGGTGTTTTGTATTGTATGTGTACACACTGGTAGATAGGTGTTTTGCATTGTATGTGTACCCAGTGGTAGATAGGTGTTTTGTATTGTATGTGTACACACTGGTAGATAGGTGTTTTGTATTGTATGCATACACACTGGTAGATAGGTGTTTTGTACTGTATGTGTACACACTGGTAGATAGGTGTTTTGTATTGTATGTGTACACACTGGTAGATAGGTGTTTTGTATTGTATGTGTACACACTGGTAGATAGGTGTTTTGTACTGTATGTGTACACACTGGTAGATAGGTGTTTTGTATTGTATGTGTACCCAGTGGTAGATAGGTGTTTTGTATTGTATGTGTACCCAGTGGTAGATAGGTGTTTTGTATTGTATGTGTACCCACTGGTAGATATGTGTTTTGTATTGTATGCGTACACACTGGTAGATTGGTGTTTTGTATTGTATGTGTACACACTGGTAGATAGGTGTTTTGTATTGTATGCGTACCCACTGGTAGATAGGTGTTTTGTACTGTATGTATACCCACTGGTAGATAGGTGTTTTGTACTGTATGTGTACACACTGGTAGATAGGTGTTTTGTATTGTATCTGTACCCAGTGGTAGATAGGTGTTTTGTATTGTATGTGTACCCAGTGGTAGATAGGTGTTTTGTATTGTATGTGTACCCAGTGGTAGATAGGTGTTTTGTATTGTATGTGTACACACTGGTAGATAGGTGTTTTGTATTGTATGTGTACACACTGGTAGATAGGTGTTTTGTATTGTATGTGTACCCAGTGGTAGATAGGTATTTTGTACTGTATGTGTACACACTGGTATATAGGTGTTTTGTATTGTATGTGTACACACTGGTAGATAGGTGTTTTGTATTGTATGTGTACCCAGTGGTAGATAGGTGTTTTGTACTGTATGTGTACACACTGGTAGATAGGTGTTTTGTACTGTATGTGTACCCACTGGTAGATAGGTGTTTTGTACTGTATGTGTACACACTGGTAGATAGGTGTTTTGTATTGTATGCGTACCCACTGGTAGATAGGTGTTTTGTATTGTATGTGTACACACTGGTAGATAGGTGTTTTGTATTGTATGTGTACACACTGGTAGATATGTGTTTTGTATTCTATGTGTACCCACTGGTAGATAGGTGTTTTGTATTGTATGTGTACCCAGTGGTAGATAGGTGTTTTGTATTGTATGTGTACACACTGGTAAATATGTGTTTTGTATTGTATGTATACCCAGTGGTAGATAGGTGTTTTGTATTGTATGCGTACCCAGTGGTAGATAGGTGTTTTGTATTGTATGTGTACCCAGTGGTAGATAGGTGTTTTGTACTGTATGTGTACACACTGGTAGATAGGTGTTTTGTATTGTATGTGTACACACTGGTAGATAGGTATTTTGTATTGTATGTGTACCCAGTGGTATATAGGTGTTTTGTACTGTATGTGTACACACTGGTAGATAGGTGTTTTGTACTGTATGTGTACCCACTGGTAGATAGGTGTTTTGTACTGTATGTGTACACACTGGTAGATAGGTGTTTTGTATTGTATGCGTACCCACTGGTAGATAGGTGTTTTGTATTGTATGTGTACACACTGGTAGATAGGTGTTTTGTATTGTATGTGTACACACTGGTAGATAGGTGTTTTGTATTGTATGTGTACACACTGGTAGATAGGTGTTTTGTATTGTATGTGTACCCAGTGGTAGATAGGTGTTTTGTACTGTATGTGTACACACTGGTATATAGGTGTTTTGTATTGTATGTGTACACACTGGTAGATAGGTGTTTTGTATTGTATGTGTACCCAGTGGTAGATAGGTGTTTTGTACTGTATGTGTACACACTGGTAGATAGGTGTTTTGTACTGTATGTGTACCCACTGGTAGATAGGTGTTTTGTACTGTATGTGTACACACTGGTAGATAGGTGTTTTGTATTGTATGCGTACCCACTGGTAGATAGGTGTTTTGTATTGTATGTGTACACACTGGTAGATAGGTGTTTTGTATTGTATGTGTACACACTGGTAGATATGTGTTTTGTATTCTATGTGTACCCACTGGTAGATAGGTGTTTTGTATTGTATGTGTACCCAGTGGTAGATAGGTGTTTTGTATTGTATGTGTACACACTGGTAGATATGTGTTTTGTATTGTATGTATACCCAGTGGTAGATAGGTGTTTTGTATTGTATGCGTACCCAGTGGTAGATAGGTGTTTTGTATTGTATGTGTACCCAGTGGTAGATAGGTGTTTTGTACTGTATGTGTACACACTGGTAGATAGGTGTTTTGTATTGTATGTGTACACACTGGTAGATAGGTATTTTGTATTGTATGTGTACCCAGTGGTATATAGGTGTTTTGTACTGTATGTGTACACACTGGTAGATATGTGTTTTGTACTGTATGTGTACCCACTGGTAGATAGGTGTTTTGTACTGTATGTGTACACACTGGTAGATAGGTGTTTTGTATTGTATGCGTACCCACTGGTAGATAGGTGTTTTGTATTGTATGTGTACACACTGGTAGATAGGTGTTTTGTATTGTATGTGTACACACTGGTAGATATGTGTTTTGTATTCTATGTGTACCCACTGGTAGATAGGTGTTTTGTATTGTATGTGTACCCAGTGGTAGATAGGTGTTTTGTATTGTATGTGTACACACTGGTAGATAGGTGTTTTGTATTGTATGTATACCCAGTGGTAGATAGGTGTTTTGTATTGTATGCGTACCCAGTGGTAGATAGGTGTTTTGTATTGTATGTGTACCCAGTGGTAGATAGGTGTTTTGTATTGTATGCGTACCCAGTGGTAGATAGGTGTTTTGTATTGTATGTGTACACACTGGTAGATATGTGTTTTGTATTGTATGCATACCCAGTGGTAGATAGGTGTTTTGTATTGTATGTATACCCACTGGTAGATAGGTGTTTTGTATTGTATGCGTACACACTGGTAGATTGGTGTTTTGTATTGTATGTGTACACACTGGTAGATAGGTGTTTTGTATTGTATGCATACCCACTGGTAGATAGGTGTTTTGTATTGTATGTGTACACACTGGTAGATAGGTGTTTTGTATTGTATGCGTACCCACTGGTAGATTGGTGTTTTGTATTGTATGTGTACACACTGGTAGATAGGTGTTTTGTATTGTATGTGTACACACTGATAGATAGGTGTTTTGTATTGTATGCGTACCCACTGGTATATAGGTGTTTTGTATTGTATGCGTACACACTGGTAGATTGGTGTTTTGTATTGTATGTGTACACACTGGTAGATAGGTGTTTTGTATTGTATGTGTACACACTGGTAGATAGGTGTTTTGTATTGTATGCATACACACTGGTAGATAGGTGTTTTGTACTGTATGTGTACACACTGGTAGATAGGTGTTTTGTATTGTATGTGTACACACTGGTAGATAGGTGTTTTGTATTGTATGTGTACACACTGGTAGATAGGTGTTTTGTACTGTATGTGTACACACTGGTAGATAGGTGTTTTGTATTGTATGTGTACCCAGTGGTAGATAGGTGTTTTGTATTGTATGTGTACCCAGTGGTAGATAGGTGTTTTGTATTGTATGCGTACCCACTGGTAGATAGGTGTTTTGTATTGTATGTGTACACACTGGTAGATAGGTGTTTTGTATTGTATGTGTACACACTGGTAGATATGTGTTTTGTATTCTATGTGTACCCACTGGTAGATAGGTGTTTTGTATTGTATGTGTACCCAGTGGTAGATAGGTGTTTTGTATTGTATGTGTACACACTGGTAGATAGGTGTTTTGTATTGTATGTATACCCAGTGGTAGATAGGTGTTTTGTATTGTATGCGTACCCAGTGGTAGATAGGTGTTTTGTATTGTATGTGTACCCAGTGGTAGATAGGTGTTTTGTATTGTATGCGTACCCAGTGGTAGATAGGTGTTTTGTATTGTATGTGTACACACTGGTAGATAGGTGTTTTGTATTGTATGCATACCCAGTGGTAGATAGGTGTTTTGTATTGTATGTATACCCACTGGTAGATAGGTGTTTTGTATTGTATGCGTACACACTGGTAGATTGGTGTTTTGTATTGTATGTGTACACACTGGTAGATAGGTGTTTTGTATTGTATGCATACCCACTGGTAGATAGGTGTTTTGTATTGTATGTGTACACACTGGTAGATAGGTGTTTTTTATTGTATGCGTACCCACTGGTAGATTGGTGTTTTGTATTGTATGTGTACACACTGGTAGATAGGTGTTTTGTATTGTATGTGTACACACTGATAGATAGGTGTTTTGTATTGTATGCGTACCCACTGGTATATAGGTGTTTTGTATTGTATGCGTACACACTGGTAGATTGGTGTTTTGTATTGTATGTGTACACACTGGTAGATAGGTGTTTTGTATTGTATGTGTACACACTGGTAGATAGGTGTTTTGTATTGTATGCATACACACTGGTAGATAGGTGTTTTGTACTGTATGTGTACACACTGGTAGATAGGTGTTTTGTATTGTATGTGTACACACTGGTAGATAGGTGTTTTGTATTGTATGTGTACACACTGGTAGATAGGTGTTTTGTACTGTATGTGTACACACTGGTAGATAGGTGTTTTGTATTGTATGTGTACACACTGGTAGATAGGTGTTTTGTATTGTATGTGTACACACTGGTAGATAGGTGTTTTGTACTGTATGTGTACACACTGGTAGATAGGTGTTTTGTATTGTTTGTGTACCCAGTGGTAGATAGGTGTTTTGTATTGTATGTGTACCCAGTGGTAGATAGGTGTTTTGTACTGTATGTGTACACACTGGTAGATAGGTGTTTTGTACTGTATGTGTACCCACTGGTAGATAGGTGTTTTGTACTGTATGTGTACACACTGGTAGATAGGTGTTTTGTATTGTATGCGTACCCACTGGTAGATAGGTGTTTTGTATTGTATGTGTACACACTGGTAGATAGGTGTTTTGTATTGTATGTGTACACACTGGTAGATATGTGTTTTGTATTCTATGTGTACCCACTGGTAGATAGGTGTTTTGTATTGTATGTGTACCCAGTGGTAGATAGGTGTTTTGTATTGTATGTGTACACACTGGTAGATATGTGTTTTGTATTGTATGTATACCCAGTGGTAGATAGGTGTTTTGTATTGTATGCGTACCCAGTGGTAGATAGGTGTTTTGTATTGTATGTGTACCCAGTGGTAGATAGGTGTTTTGTACTGTATGTGTACACACTGGTAGATAGGTGTTTTGTATTGTATGTGTACACACTGGTAGATAGGTATTTTGTATTGTATGTGTACCCAGTGGTATATAGGTGTTTTGTACTGTATGTGTACACACTGGTAGATAGGTGTTTTGTACTGTATGTGTACCCACTGGTAGATAGGTGTTTTGTACTGTATGTGTACACACTGGTAGATAGGTGTTTTGTATTGTATGCGTACCCACTGGTAGATAGGTGTTTTGTATTGTATGTGTACACACTGGTAGATAGGTGTTTTGTATTGTATGTGTACACACTGGTAGATATGTGTTTTGTATTCTATGTGTACCCACTGGTAGATAGGTGTTTTGTATTGTATGTGTACCCAGTGGTAGATAGGTGTTTTGTATTGTATGTGTACACACTGGTAGATATGTGTTTTGTATTGTATGTATACCCAGTGGTAGATAGGTGTTTTGTATTGTATGCGTACCCAGTGGTAGATAGGTGTTTTGTATTGTATGTGTACCCAGTGGTAGATAGGTGTTTTGTACTGTATGTGTACACACTGGTAGATAGGTGTTTTGTATTGTATGTGTACACACTGGTAGATAGGTATTTTGTATTGTATGTGTACCCAGTGGTATATAGGTGTTTTGTACTGTATGTGTACACACTGGTAGATAGGTGTTTTGTACTGTATGTGTACCCACTGGTAGATAGGTGTTTTGTACTGTATGTGTACACACTGGTAGATAGGTGTTTTGTATTGTATGCGTACCCACTGGTAGATAGGTGTTTTGTATTGTATGTGTACACACTGGTAGATAGGTGTTTTGTATTGTATGTGTACACACTGGTAGATATGTGTTTTGTATTCTATGTGTACCCACTGGTAGATAGGTGTTTTGTATTGTATGTGTACCCAGTGGTAGATAGGTGTTTTGTATTGTATGTGTACACACTGGTAGATAGGTGTTTTGTACTGTATGTGTACCCACTGGTAGATAGGTGTTTTGTACTGTATGTGTACACACTGGTAGATAGGTGTTTTGTATTGTATGCGTACCCACTGGTAGATAGGTGTTTTGTATTGTATGTGTACACACTGGTAGATAGGTGTTTTGTATTGTATGTGTACACACTGGTAGATATGTGTTTTGTATTCTATGTGTACCCACTGGTAGATAGGTGTTTTGTATTGTATGTGTACCCAGTGGTAGATAGGTGTTTTGTATTGTATGTGTACACACTGGTAGATATGTGTTTTGTATTGTATGTATACCCAGTGGTAGATAGGTGTTTTGTATTGTATGCGTACCCAGTGGTAGATAGGTGTTTTGTATTGTATGTGTACCCAGTGGTAGATAGGTGTTTTGTACTGTATGTGTACACACTGGTAGATAGGTGTTTTGTATTGTATGTGTACACACTGGTAGATAGGTATTTTGTATTGTATGTGTACCCAGTGGTATATAGGTGTTTTGTACTGTATGTGTACACACTGGTAGATAGGTGTTTTGTACTGTATGTGTACCCACTGGTAGATAGGTGTTTTGTACTGTATGTGTACACACTGGTAGATAGGTGTTTTGTATTGTATGCGTACCCACTGGTAGATAGGTGTTTTGTATTGTATGTGTACACACTGGTAGATAGGTGTTTTGTATTGTATGTGTACACACTGGTAGATATGTGTTTTGTATTCTATGTGTACCCACTGGTAGATAGGTGTTTTGTATTGTATGTGTACCCAGTGGTAGATAGGTGTTTTGTATTGTATGTGTACACACTGGTAGATAGGTGTTTTGTATTGTATGTATACCCAGTGGTAGATAGGTGTTTTGTATTGTATGCGTACCCAGTGGTAGATAGGTGTTTTGTATTGTATGTGTACCCAGTGGTAGATAGGTGTTTTGTATTGTATGCGTACCCAGTGGTAGATAGGTGTTTTGTATTGTATGTGTACACACTGGTAGATATGTGTTTTGTATTGTATGCATACCCAGTGGTAGATAGGTGTTTTGTATTGTATGTATACCCACTGGTAGATAGGTGTTTTGTATTGTATGCGTACACACTGGTAGATTGGTGTTTTGTATTGTATGTGTACACACTGGTAGATAGGTGTTTTGTATTGTATGCATACCCACTGGTAGATAGGTGTTTTGTATTGTATGTGTACACACTGGTAGATAGGTGTTTTGTATTGTATGCGTACCCACTGGTAGATTGGTGTTTTGTATTGTATGTGTACACACTGGTAGATAGGTGTTTTGTATTGTATGTGTACACACTGATAGATAGGTGTTTTGTATTGTATGCGTACCCACTGGTATATAGGTGTTTTGTATTGTATGCGTACACACTGGTAGATTGGTGTTTTGTATTGTATGTGTACACACTGGTAGATAGGTGTTTTGTATTGTATGTGTACACACTGGTAGATAGGTGTTTTGTATTGTATGCATACACACTGGTAGATAGGTGTTTTGTACTGTATGTGTACACACTGGTAGATAGGTGTTTTGTATTGTATGTGTACACACTGGTAGATAGGTGTTTTGTATTGTATGTGTACACACTGGTAGATAGGTGTTTTGTACTGTATGTGTACACACTGGTAGATAGGTGTTTTGTATTGTATGTGTACCCAGTGGTAGATAGGTGTTTTGTATTGTATGTGTACCCAGTGGTAGATAGGTGTTGTGTATTGTATGCGTACCCACTGGTAGATAGGTGTTTTGTATTGTATGTGTACACACTGGTAGATAGGTGTTTTGTATTGTATGTGTACACACTGGTAGATATGTGTTTTGTATTCTATGTGTACCCACTGGTAGATAGGTGTTTTGTATTGTATGTGTACCCAGTGGTAGATAGGTGTTTTGTATTGTATGTGTACACACTGGTAGATAGGTGTTTTGTATTGTATGTATACCCAGTGGTAGATAGGTGTTTTGTATTGTATGCGTACCCAGTGGTAGATAGGTGTTTTGTATTGTATGTGTACCCAGTGGTAGATAGGTGTTTTGTATTGTATGCGTACCCAGTGGTAGATAGGTGTTTTGTATTGTATGTGTACACACTGGTAGATAGGTGTTTTGTATTGTATGCATACCCAGTGGTAGATAGGTGTTTTGTATTGTATGTATACCCACTGGTAGATAGGTGTTTTGTATTGTATGCGTACACACTGGTAGATTGGTGTTTTGTATTGTATGTGTACACACTGGTAGATAGGTGTTTTGTATTGTATGCATACCCACTGGTAGATAGGTGTTTTGTATTGTATGTGTACACACTGGTAGATAGGTGTTTTTTATTGTATGCGTACCCACTGGTAGATTGGTGTTTTGTATTGTATGTGTACACACTGGTAGATAGGTGTTTTGTATTGTATGTGTACACACTGATAGATAGGTGTTTTGTATTGTATGCGTACCCACTGGTATATAGGTGTTTTGTATTGTATGCGTACACACTGGTAGATTGGTGTTTTGTATTGTATGTGTACACACTGGTAGATAGGTGTTTTGTATTGTATGTGTACACACTGGTAGATAGGTGTTTTGTATTGTATGCATACACACTGGTAGATAGGTGTTTTGTACTGTATGTGTACACACTGGTAGATAGGTGTTTTGTATTGTATGTGTACACACTGGTAGATAGGTGTTTTGTATTGTATGTGTACACACTGGTAGATAGGTGTTTTGTACTGTATGTGTACACACTGGTAGATAGGTGTTTTGTATTGTTTGTGTACCCAGTGGTAGATAGGTGTTTTGTATTGTATGCATACCCAGTGGTAGATAGGTGTTTTGTATTGTATGTGTACCCAGTGGTAGATAGGTGTTTTGTATTGTATGCGTACCCAGTGGTAGATAGGTGTTTTGTATTGTATGTGTACACACTGGTAGATAGGTGTTTTGTATTGTATGCATACCCAGTGGTAGATAGGTGTTTTGTATTGTATGTATACCCACTGGTAGATAGGTGTTTTGTATTGTATGCGTACACACTGGTAGATTGGTGTTTTGTATTGTATGTGTACACACTGGTAGATAGGTGTTTTGTATTGTATGCATACCCACTGGTATATAGGTGTTTTGTATTGTATGTGTACACACTGGTAGATAGGTGTTTTGTATTGTATGCGTACCCACTGGTAGATTGGTGTTTTGTATTGTATGTGTACACACTGGTAGATAGGTGTTTTGTATTGTATGTGTACACACTGGTAGATAGGTGTTTTGTATTGTATGCGTACCCACTGGTATATAGGTGTTTTGTATTGTATGCGTACACACTGGTAGATAGGTGTTTTGTATTGTATGTGTACACACTGGTAGATAGGTGTTTTGTATTGTATGTGTACACACTGGTAGATAGGTGTTTTGTATTGTATGCGTACACACTGGTAGATAGGTGTTTTGTACTGTATGTGTACACACTGGTAGATAGGTGTTTTGTATTGTATGTGTGTACACAGTGGTAGATAGGTGTTTTATATTGTATGTGTACACACTGGTAGATAGGTGTTTTGTACTGTATGTGTACACACTGGTAGATAGGTGTTTTGTATTGTATGTGTACCCAGTGGTAGATAGGTGTTTTGTATTGTATGTGTACCCAGTGGTAGATAGGTGTTTTGTACTGTATGTGTACACACTGGTATAGGTGTTTTGTATTGTATGTGTACACACTGGTAGATAGGTGTTTTGTATTGTATGTGTACCCAGTGGTAGATAGGTGTTTTGTACTGTATGTGTACACACTGGTAGATAGGTGTTTTGTACTGTATGTGTACCCACTGGTAGATTGGTGTTTTGTATTGTATGTGTACACACTGGTAGATAGGTGTTTTGTATTGTTTGTGTACCCAGTGGTAGATAGGTGTTTTGTATTGTATGCATACCCAGTGGTAGATAGGTGTTTTGTATTGTATGTGTACCCAGTGGTAGATAGGTGTTTTGTATTGTATGCGTACCCAGTGGTAGATAGGTGTTTTGTATTGTATGTGTACACACTGGTAGATAGGTGTTTTGTATTGTATGCATACCCAGTGGTAGATAGGTGTTTTGTATTGTATGTATACCCACTGGTAGATAGGTGTTTTGTATTGTATGCGTACACACTGGTAGATTGGTGTTTTGTATTGTATGTGTACACACTGGTAGATAGGTGTTTTGTATTGTATGCATACCCACTGGTATATAGGTGTTTTGTATTGTATGTGTACACACTGGTAGATAGGTGTTTTGTATTGTATGCGTACCCACTGGTAGATTGGTGTTTTGTATTGTATGTGTACACACTGGTAGATAGGTGTTTTGTATTGTATGTGTACACACTGGTAGATAGGTGTTTTGTATTGTATGCGTACCCACTGGTATATAGGTGTTTTGTATTGTATGCGTACACACTGGTAGATAGGTGTTTTGTATTGTATGTGTACACACTGGTAGATAGGTGTTTTGTATTGTATGTGTACACACTGGTAGATAGGTGTTTTGTATTGTATGCGTACACACTGGTAGATAGGTGTTTTGTACTGTATGTGTACACACTGGTAGATAGGTGTTTTGTATTGTATGTGTGTACACAGTGGTAGATAGGTGTTTTATATTGTATGTGTACACACTGGTAGATAGGTGTTTTGTACTGTATGTGTACACACTGGTAGATAGGTGTTTTGTATTGTATGTGTACCCAGTGGTAGATAGGTGTTTTGTATTGTATGTGTACCCAGTGGTAGATAGGTGTTTTGTACTGTATGTGTACACACTGGTATAGGTGTTTTGTATTGTATGTGTACACACTGGTAGATAGGTGTTTTGTATTGTATGTGTACCCAGTGGTAGATAGGTGTTTTGTACTGTATGTGTACACACTGGTAGATAGGTGTTTTGTACTGTATGTGTACCCACTGGTAGATTGGTGTTTTGTATTGTATGTGTACACACTGGTAGATAGGTGTTTTGTATTGTATGCGTACCCACTGGTAGATAGGTGTTTTGTACTGTATGTATACCCACTGGTAGATAGGTGTTTTGTACTGTATGTGTACACACTGGTAGATAGGTGTTTTGTATTGTATCTGTACCCAGTGGTAGATAGGTGTTTTGTATTGTATGTGTACCCAGTGGTAGATAGGTGTTTTGTATTGTATGTGTACCCAGTGGTAGATAGGTGTTTTGTATTGTATGTGTACACACTGGTAGATAGGTGTTTTGTATTGTATGTGTACACACTGGTAGATAGGTGTTTTGTATTGTATGTGTACCCAGTGGTAGATAGGTATTTTGTACTGTATGTGTACACACTGGTATATAGGTGTTTTGTATTGTATGTGTACACACTGGTAGATAGGTGTTTTGTATTGTATGTGTACCCAGTGGTAGATAGGTGTTTTGTACTGTATGTGTACACACTGGTAGATAGGTGTTTTGTACTGTATGTGTACCCACTGGTAGATAGGTGTTTTGTACTGTATGTGTACACACTGGTAGATAGGTGTTTTGTATTGTATGCGTACCCACTGGTAGATAGGTGTTTTGTATTGTATGTGTACACACTGGTAGATAGGTGTTTTGTATTGTATGTGTACACACTGGTAGATATGTGTTTTGTATTCTATGTGTACCCACTGGTAGATAGGTGTTTTGTATTGTATGTGTACCCAGTGGTAGATAGGTGTTTTGTATTGTATGTGTACACACTGGTAGATATGTGTTTTGTATTGTATGTATACCCAGTGGTAGATAGGTGTTTTGTATTGTATGCGTACCCAGTGGTAGATAGGTGTTTTGTATTGTATGTGTACCCAGTGGTAGATAGGTGTTTTGTACTGTATGTGTACACACTGGTAGATAGGTGTTTTGTATTGTATGTGTACACACTGGTAGATAGGTATTTTGTATTGTATGTGTACCCAGTGGTATATAGGTGTTTTGTACTGTATGTGTACACACTGGTAGATAGGTGTTTTGTACTGTATGTGTACCCACTGGTAGATAGGTGTTTTGTACTGTATGTGTACACACTGGTAGATAGGTGTTTTGTATTGTATGCGTACCCACTGGTAGATAGGTGTTTTGTATTGTATGTGTACACACTGGTAGATAGGTGTTTTGTATTGTATGTGTACACACTGGTAGATAGGTGTTTTGTATTGTATGTGTACACACTGGTAGATAGGTGTTTTGTATTGTATGTGTACCCAGTGGTAGATAGGTGTTTTGTACTGTATGTGTACACACTGGTATATAGGTGTTTTGTATTGTATGTGTACACACTGGTAGATAGGTGTTTTGTATTGTATGTGTACCCAGTGGTAGATAGGTGTTTTATATTGTATGTGTACACACTGGTAGATAGGTGTTTTGTACTGTATGTGTACACACTGGTAGATAGGTGTTTTGTATTGTATGTGTACCCAGTGGTAGATAGGTGTTTTGTATTGTATGTGTACCCAGTGGTAGATAGGTGTTTTATACTGTATGTGTACACACTGGTATAGGTGTTTTGTATTGTATGTGTACACACTGGTAGATAGGTGTTTTGTATTGTATGTGTACCCAGTGGTAGATAGGTGTTTTGTACTGTATGTGTACACACTGGTAGATAGGTGTTTTGTACTGTATGTGTACCCACTGGTAGATTGGTGTTTTGTATTGTATGTGTACACACTGGTAGATAGGTGTTTTGTATTGTATGCGTACCCACTGGTAGATAGGTGTTTTGTACTGTATGTATACCCACTGGTAGATAGGTGTTTTGTACTGTATGTGTACACACTGGTAGATAGGTGTTTTGTATTGTATCTGTACCCAGTGGTAGATAGGTGTTTTGTATTGTATGTGTACCCAGTGGTAGATAGGTGTTTTGTATTGTATGTGTACCCAGTGGTAGATAGGTGTTTTGTATTGTATGTGTACACACTGGTAGATAGGTGTTTTGTATTGTATGTGTACACACTGGTAGATAGGTGTTTTGTATTGTATGTGTACCCAGTGGTAGATAGGTATTTTGTACTGTATGTGTACACACTGGTATATAGGTGTTTTGTATTGTATGTGTACACACTGGTAGATAGGTGTTTTGTATTGTATGTGTACCCAGTGGTAGATAGGTGTTTTGTACTGTATGTGTACACACTGGTAGATAGGTGTTTTGTACTGTATGTGTACCCACTGGTAGATAGGTGTTTTGTACTGTATGTGTACACACTGGTAGATAGGTGTTTTGTATTGTATGCGTACCCACTGGTAGATAGGTGTTTTGTATTGTATGTGTACACACTGGTAGATAGGTGTTTTGTATTGTATGTGTACACACTGGTAGATATGTGTTTTGTATTCTATGTGTACCCACTGGTAGATAGGTGTTTTGTATTGTATGTGTACCCAGTGGTAGATAGGTGTTTTGTATTGTATGTGTACACACTGGTAGATATGTGTTTTGTATTGTATGTATACCCAGTGGTAGATAGGTGTTTTGTATTGTATGCGTACCCAGTGGTAGATAGGTGTTTTGTATTGTATGTGTACCCAGTGGTAGATAGGTGTTTTGTACTGTATGTGTACACACTGGTAGATAGGTGTTTTGTATTGTATGTGTACACACTGGTAGATAGGTATTTTGTATTGTATGTGTACCCAGTGGTATATAGGTGTTTTGTACTGTATGTGTACACACTGGTAGATAGGTGTTTTGTACTGTATGTGTACCCACTGGTAGATAGGTGTTTTGTACTGTATGTGTACACACTGGTAGATAGGTGTTTTGTACTGTATGTGTACACACTGGTAGATAGGTGTTTTGTACTGTATGTGTACCCACTGGTAGATAGGTGTTTTGTACTGTATGTGTACACACTGGTAGATAGGTGTTTTGTATTGTATGCGTACCCACTGGTAGATAGGTGTTTTGTATTGTATGTGTACACACTGGTAGATAGGTGTTTTGTATTGTATGTGTACACACTGGTAGATATGTGTTTTGTATTCTATGTGTACCCACTGGTAGATAGGTGTTTTGTATTGTATGTGTACCCAGTGGTAGATAGGTGTTTTGTATTGTATGTGTACACACTGGTAGATATGTGTTTTGTATTGTATGTATACCCAGTGGTAGATAGGTGTTTTGTATTGTATGCGTACCCAGTGGTAGATAGGTGTTTTGTATTGTATGTGTACCCAGTGGTAGATAGGTGTTTTGTACTGTATGTGTACACACTGGTAGATAGGTGTTTTGTATTGTATGTGTACACACTGGTAGATAGGTATTTTGTATTGTATGTGTACCCAGTGGTATATAGGTGTTTTGTACTGTATGTGTACACACTGGTAGATATGTGTTTTGTACTGTATGTGTACCCACTGGTAGATAGGTGTTTTGTACTGTATGTGTACACACTGGTAGATAGGTGTTTTGTATTGTATGCGTACCCACTGGTAGATAGGTGTTTTGTATTGTATGTGTACACACTGGTAGATAGGTGTTTTGTATTGTATGTGTACACACTGGTAGATATGTGTTTTGTATTCTATGTGTACCCACTGGTAGATAGGTGTTTTGTATTGTATGTGTACCCAGTGGTAGATAGGTGTTTTGTATTGTATGTGTACACACTGGTAGATAGGTGTTTTGTATTGTATGTATACCCAGTGGTAGATAGGTGTTTTGTATTGTATGCGTACCCAGTGGTAGATAGGTGTTTTGTATTGTATGTGTACCCAGTGGTAGATAGGTGTTTTGTATTGTATGCGTACCCAGTGGTAGATAGGTGTTTTGTATTGTATGTGTACACACTGGTAGATATGTGTTTTGTATTGTATGCATACCCAGTGGTAGATAGGTGTTTTGTATTGTATGTATACCCACTGGTAGATAGGTGTTTTGTATTGTATGCGTACACACTGGTAGATTGGTGTTTTGTATTGTATGTGTACACACTGGTAGATAGGTGTTTTGTATTGTATGCATACCCACTGGTAGATAGGTGTTTTGTATTGTATGTGTACACACTGGTAGATAGGTGTTTTGTATTGTATGCGTACCCACTGGTAGATTGGTGTTTTGTATTGTATGTGTACACACTGGTAGATAGGTGTTTTGTATTGTATGTGTACACACTGATAGATAGGTGTTTTGTATTGTATGCGTACCCACTGGTATATAGGTGTTTTGTATTGTATGCGTACACACTGGTAGATAGGTGTTTTGTATTGTATGTGTACACACTGGTAGATAGGTGTTTTGTATTGTATGCGTACCCAGTGGTAGATAGGTGTTTTGTATTGTATGTGTACACACTGGTAGATAGGTGTTTTGTATTGTATGCATACCCAGTGGTAGATAGGTGTTTTGTATTGTATGTATACCCACTGGTAGATAGGTGTTTTGTATTGTATGCGTACACACTGGTAGATTGGTGTTTTGTATTGTATGTGTACACACTGGTAGATAGGTGTTTTGTATTGTATGCATACCCACTGGTAGATAGGTGTTTTGTATTGTATGTGTACACACTGGTAGATAGGTGTTTTGTATTGTATGCGTACCCACTGGTAGATTGGTGTTTTGTATTGTATGTGTACACACTGGTAGATAGGTGTTTTGTATTGTATGTGTACACACTGATAGATAGGTGTTTTGTATTGTATGCGTACCCACTGGTATATAGGTGTTTTGTATTGTATGCGTACACACTGGTAGATTGGTGTTTTGTATTGTATGTGTACACACTGGTAGATAGGTGTTTTGTATTGTATGTGTACACACTGGTAGATAGGTGTTTTGTACTGTATGTGTACACACTGGTAGATAGGTGTTTTGTATTGTATGTGTACCCAGTGGTAGATAGGTGTTTTGTATTGTATGCGTACCCAGTGGTAGATAGGTGTTTTGTATTGTATGTGTACCCAGTGGTAGATAGGTGTTTTGTATTGTATGCGTACCCAGTGGTAGATAGGTGTTTTGTATTGTATGTGTACACACTGGTAGATAGGTGTTTTGTATTGTATGCATACCCAGTGGTAGATAGGTGTTTTGTATTTTATGTGTACACACTGGTAGATAGGTGTTTTGTATTGTATGTGTACACACTGGTAGATAGGTGTTTTGTATTGTATGTGTACCCAGTGGTAGATAGGTGTTTTGTACTGTATGTGTACACACTGGTATAGGTGTTTTGTATTGTATGTGTACACACTGGTAGATAGGTGTTTTGTATTGTATGTGTACCCAGTGGTAGATAGGTGTTTTGTACTGTATGTGTACACACTGGTAGATAGGTGTTTTGTACTGTATGTGTACCCACTGGTAGATAGGTGTTTTGTACTGTATGTGTACACACTGGTAGATAGGTGTTTTGTATTGTATGCGTACCCACTGGTAGATAGGTGTTTTGTATTGTATGTGTACACACTGGTAGATAGGTGTTTTGTATTGTATGTGTACACACTGGTAGATAGGTGTTTTGTATTCTATGTGTACCCACTGGTAGATAGGTGTTTTGTATTGTATGTGTACCCAGTGGTAGATAGGTGTTTTGTATTGTATGTGTACACACTGGTAGATAGGTGTTTTGTATTGTATGTGTACACACTGGTAGATAGGTGTTTTGTATTGTATGCGTACCCAGTGGTAGATAGGTGTTTTGTATTGTATGTGTACCCAGTGGTAGATAGGTGTTTTGTATTGTATGTGTACACACTGGTAGATAGGTGTTTTGCATTGTATGTGTACCCAGTGGTAGATAGGTGTTTTGTATTGTATGTGTACACACTGGTAGATAGGTGTTTTGTATTGTATGCATACACACTGGTAGATAGGTGTTTTGTACTGTATGTGTACACACTGGTAGATAGGTGTTTTGTATTGTATGTGTACACACTGGTAGATAGGTGTTTTGTATTGTATGTGTACACACTGGTAGATAGGTGTTTTGTACTGTATGTGTACACACTGGTAGATAGGTGTTTTGTATTGTATGTGTACCCAGTGGTAGATAGGTGTTTTGTATTGTATGTGTACCCAGTGGTAGATAGGTGTTTTGTATTGTATGTGTACCCACTGGTAGATATGTGTTTTGTATTGTATGCGTACACACTGGTAGATTGGTGTTTTGTATTGTATGTGTACACACTGGTAGATAGGTGTTTTGTATTGTATGCGTACCCACTGGTAGATAGGTGTTTTGTACTGTATGTATACCCACTGGTAGATAGGTGTTTTGTACTGTATGTGTACACACTGGTAGATAGGTGTTTTGTATTGTATCTGTACCCAGTGGTAGATAGGTGTTTTGTATTGTATGTGTACCCAGTGGTAGATAGGTGTTTTGTATTGTATGTGTACCCAGTGGTAGATAGGTGTTTTGTATTGTATGTGTACACACTGGTAGATAGGTGTTTTGTATTGTATGTGTACACACTGGTAGATAGGTGTTTTGTATTGTATGTGTACCCAGTGGTAGATAGGTATTTTGTACTGTATGTGTACACACTGGTATATAGGTGTTTTGTATTGTATGTGTACACACTGGTAGATAGGTGTTTTGTATTGTATGTGTACCCAGTGGTAGATAGGTGTTTTGTACTGTATGTGTACACACTGGTAGATAGGTGTTTTGTACTGTATGTGTACCCACTGGTAGATAGGTGTTTTGTACTGTATGTGTACACACTGGTAGATAGGTGTTTTGTATTGTATGCGTACCCACTGGTAGATAGGTGTTTTGTATTGTATGTGTACACACTGGTAGATAGGTGTTTTGTATTGTATGTGTACACACTGGTAGATATGTGTTTTGTATTCTATGTGTACCCACTGGTAGATAGGTGTTTTGTATTGTATGTGTACCCAGTGGTAGATAGGTGTTTTGTATTGTATGTGTACACACTGGTAGATATGTGTTTTGTATTGTATGTATACCCAGTGGTAGATAGGTGTTTTGTATTGTATGCGTACCCAGTGGTAGATAGGTGTTTTGTATTGTATGTGTACCCAGTGGTAGATAGGTGTTTTGTACTGTATGTGTACACACTGGTAGATAGGTGTTTTGTATTGTATGTGTACACACTGGTAGATAGGTATTTTGTATTGTATGTGTACCCAGTGGTATATAGGTGTTTTGTACTGTATGTGTACACACTGGTAGATAGGTGTTTTGTACTGTATGTGTACCCACTGGTAGATAGGTGTTTTGTACTGTATGTGTACACACTGGTAGATAGGTGTTTTGTATTGTATGCGTACCCACTGGTAGATAGGTGTTTTGTATTGTATGTGTACACACTGGTAGATAGGTGTTTTGTATTGTATGTGTACACACTGGTAGATAGGTGTTTTGTATTGTATGTGTACACACTGGTAGATAGGTGTTTTGTATTGTATGTGTACCCAGTGGTAGATAGGTGTTTTGTACTGTATGTGTACACACTGGTATATAGGTGTTTTGTATTGTATGTGTACACACTGGTAGATAGGTGTTTTGTATTGTATGTGTACCCAGTGGTAGATAGGTGTTTTGTACTGTATGTGTACACACTGGTAGATAGGTGTTTTGTACTGTATGTGTACCCACTGGTAGATAGGTGTTTTGTACTGTATGTGTACACACTGGTAGATAGGTGTTTTGTATTGTATGCGTACCCACTGGTAGATAGGTGTTTTGTATTGTATGTGTACACACTGGTAGATAGGTGTTTTGTATTGTATGTGTACACACTGGTAGATATGTGTTTTGTATTCTATGTGTACCCACTGGTAGATAGGTGTTTTGTATTGTATGTGTACCCAGTGGTAGATAGGTGTTTTGTATTGTATGTGTACACACTGGTAGATATGTGTTTTGTATTGTATGTATACCCAGTGGTAGATAGGTGTTTTGTATTGTATGCGTACCCAGTGGTAGATAGGTGTTTTGTATTGTATGTGTACCCAGTGGTAGATAGGTGTTTTGTACTGTATGTGTACACACTGGTAGATAGGTGTTTTGTATTGTATGCATACCCAGTGGTAGATAGGTGTTTTGTATTGTATGTATACCCACTGGTAGATAGGTGTTTTGTATTGTATGCGTACACACTGGTAGATTGGTGTTTTGTATTGTATGTGTACACACTGGTAGATAGGTGTTTTGTATTGTATGCATACCCACTGGTAGATAGGTGTTTTGTATTGTATGTGTACACACTGGTAGATAGGTGTTTTGTATTGTATGCGTACCCACTGGTAGATTGGTGTTTTGTATTGTATGTGTACACACTGGTAGATAGGTGTTTTGTATTGTATGTGTACACACTGATAGATAGGTGTTTTGTATTGTATGCGTACCCACTGGTATATAGGTGTTTTGTATTGTATGCGTACACACTGGTAGATAGGTGTTTTGTATTGTATGTGTACACACTGGTAGATAGGTGTTTTGTATTGTATGCGTACCCAGTGGTAGATAGGTGTTTTGTATTGTATGTGTACACACTGGTAGATAGGTGTTTTGTATTGTATGCATACCCAGTGGTAGATAGGTGTTTTGTATTGTATGTATACCCACTGGTAGATAGGTGTTTTGTATTGTATGCGTACACACTGGTAGATTGGTGTTTTGTATTGTATGTGTACACACTGGTAGATAGGTGTTTTGTATTGTATGCATACCCACTGGTAGATAGGTGTTTTGTATTGTATGTGTACACACTGGTAGATAGGTGTTTTGTATTGTATGCGTACCCACTGGTAGATTGGTGTTTTGTATTGTATGTGTACACACTGGTAGATAGGTGTTTTGTATTGTATGTGTACACACTGATAGATAGGTGTTTTGTATTGTATGCGTACCCACTGGTATATAGGTGTTTTGTATTGTATGCGTACACACTGGTAGATTGGTGTTTTGTATTGTATGTGTACACACTGGTAGATAGGTGTTTTGTATTGTATGTGTACACACTGGTAGATAGGTGTTTTGTACTGTATGTGTACACACTGGTAGATAGGTGTTTTGTATTGTATGTGTACCCAGTGGTAGATAGGTGTTTTGTATTGTATGCGTACCCAGTGGTAGATAGGTGTTTTGTATTGTATGTGTACCCAGTGGTAGATAGGTGTTTTGTATTGTATGCGTACCCAGTGGTAGATAGGTGTTTTGTATTGTATGTGTACACACTGGTAGATAGGTGTTTTGTATTGTATGCATACCCAGTGGTAGATAGGTGTTTTGTATTTTATGTGTACACACTGGTAGATAGGTGTTTTGTATTGTATGTGTACACACTGGTAGATAGGTGTTTTGTATTGTATGTGTACCCAGTGGTAGATAGGTGTTTTGTACTGTATGTGTACACACTGGTATAGGTGTTTTGTATTGTATGTGTACACACTGGTAGATAGGTGTTTTGTATTGTATGTGTACACACTGATAGATAGGTGTTTTGTATTGTATGCGTACCCACTGGTATATAGGTGTTTTGTATTGTATGCGTACACACTGGTAGATAGGTGTTTTGTATTGTATGTGTACACACTGGTAGATAGGTGTTTTGTATTGTATGCGTACCCACTGGTAGATAGGTGTTTTGTATTGTATGTGTACACACTGGTAGATAGGTGTTTTGTATTGTATGTGTACACACTGGTAGATATGTGTTTTGTATTCTATGTGTACCCACTGGTAGATAGGTGTTTTGTATTGTATGTGTACCCAGTGGTAGATAGGTGTTTTGTATTGTATGTGTACACACTGGTAGATATGTGTTTTGTATTGTATGTATACCCAGTGGTAGATAGGTGTTTTGTATTGTATGCGTACCCAGTGGTAGATAGGTGTTTTGTATTGTATGTGTACCCAGTGGTAGATAGGTGTTTTGTACTGTATGTGTACACACTGGTAGATAGGTGTTTTGTATTGTATGTGTACACACTGGTAGATAGGTATTTTGTATTGTATGTGTACCCAGTGGTATATAGGTGTTTTGTACTGTATGTGTACACACTGGTAGATAGGTGTTTTGTACTGTATGTGTACCCACTGGTAGATAGGTGTTTTGTACTGTATGTGTACACACTGGTAGATAGGTGTTTTGTATTGTATGCGTACCCACTGGTAGATAGGTGTTTTGTATTGTATGTGTACACACTGGTAGATAGGTGTTTTGTATTGTATGTGTACACACTGGTAGATAGGTGTTTTGTATTGTATGTGTACACACTGGTAGATAGGTGTTTTGTATTGTATGTGTACCCAGTGGTAGATAGGTGTTTTGTACTGTATGTGTACACACTGGTATATAGGTGTTTTGTATTGTATGTGTACACACTGGTAGATAGGTGTTTTGTATTGTATGTGTACCCAGTGGTAGATAGGTGTTTTATATTGTATGTGTACACACTGGTAGATAGGTGTTTTGTACTGTATGTGTACACACTGGTAGATAGGTGTTTTGTATTGTATGTGTACCCAGTGGTAGATAGGTGTTTTGTATTGTATGTGTACCCAGTGGTAGATAGGTGTTTTGTACTGTATGTGTACACACTGGTATAGGTGTTTTGTATTGTATGTGTACACACTGGTAGATAGGTGTTTTGTATTGTATGTGTACCCAGTGGTAGATAGGTGTTTTGTACTGTATGTGTACACACTGGTAGATAGGTGTTTTGTACTGTATGTGTACCCACTGGTAGATTGGTGTTTTGTATTGTATGTGTACACACTGGTAGATAGGTGTTTTGTATTGTATGCGTACCCACTGGTAGATAGGTGTTTTGTACTGTATGTATACCCACTGGTAGATAGGTGTTTTGTACTGTATGTGTACACACTGGTAGATAGGTGTTTTGTATTGTATCTGTACCCAGTGGTAGATAGGTGTTTTGTATTGTATGTGTACCCAGTGGTAGATAGGTGTTTTGTATTGTATGTGTACCCAGTGGTAGATAGGTGTTTTGTATTGTATGTGTACACACTGGTAGATAGGTGTTTTGTATTGTATGTGTACACACTGGTAGATAGGTGTTTTGTATTGTATGTGTACCCAGTGGTAGATAGGTATTTTGTACTGTATGTGTACACACTGGTATATAGGTGTTTTGTATTGTATGTGTACACACTGGTAGATAGGTGTTTTGTATTGTATGTGTACCCAGTGGTAGATAGGTGTTTTGTACTGTATGTGTACACACTGGTAGATAGGTGTTTTGTACTGTATGTGTACCCACTGGTAGATAGGTGTTTTGTACTGTATGTGTACACACTGGTAGATAGGTGTTTTGTATTGTATGCGTACCCACTGGTAGATAGGTGTTTTGTATTGTATGTGTACACACTGGTAGATAGGTGTTTTGTATTGTATGTGTACACACTGGTAGATATGTGTTTTGTATTCTATGTGTACCCACTGGTAGATAGGTGTTTTGTATTGTATGTGTACCCAGTGGTAGATAGGTGTTTTGTATTGTATGTGTACACACTGGTAGATATGTGTTTTGTATTGTATGTATACCCAGTGGTAGATAGGTGTTTTGTATTGTATGCGTACCCAGTGGTAGATAGGTGTTTTGTATTGTATGTGTACCCAGTGGTAGATAGGTGTTTTGTACTGTATGTGTACACACTGGTAGATAGGTGTTTTGTATTGTATGTGTACACACTGGTAGATAGGTATTTTGTATTGTATGTGTACCCAGTGGTATATAGGTGTTTTGTACTGTATGTGTACACACTGGTAGATAGGTGTTTTGTACTGTATGTGTACCCACTGGTAGATAGGTGTTTTGTACTGTATGTGTACACACTGGTAGATAGGTGTTTTGTACTGTATGTGTACACACTGGTAGATAGGTGTTTTGTACTGTATGTGTACCCACTGGTAGATAGGTGTTTTGTACTGTATGTGTACACACTGGTAGATAGGTGTTTTGTATTGTATGCGTACCCACTGGTAGATAGGTGTTTTGTATTGTATGTGTACACACTGGTAGATAGGTGTTTTGTATTGTATGTGTACACACTGGTAGATATGTGTTTTGTATTCTATGTGTACCCACTGGTAGATAGGTGTTTTGTATTGTATGTGTACCCAGTGGTAGATAGGTGTTTTGTATTGTATGTGTACACACTGGTAGATATGTGTTTTGTATTGTATGTATACCCAGTGGTAGATAGGTGTTTTGTATTGTATGCGTACCCAGTGGTAGATAGGTGTTTTGTATTGTATGTGTACCCAGTGGTAGATAGGTGTTTTGTACTGTATGTGTACACACTGGTAGATAGGTGTTTTGTATTGTATGTGTACACACTGGTAGATAGGTATTTTGTATTGTATGTGTACCCAGTGGTATATAGGTGTTTTGTACTGTATGTGTACACACTGGTAGATATGTGTTTTGTACTGTATGTGTACCCACTGGTAGATAGGTGTTTTGTACTGTATGTGTACACACTGGTAGATAGGTGTTTTGTATTGTATGCGTACCCACTGGTAGATAGGTGTTTTGTATTGTATGTGTACACACTGGTAGATAGGTGTTTTGTATTGTATGTGTACACACTGGTAGATATGTGTTTTGTATTCTATGTGTACCCACTGGTAGATAGGTGTTTTGTATTGTATGTGTACCCAGTGGTAGATAGGTGTTTTGTATTGTATGTGTACACACTGGTAGATAGGTGTTTTGTATTGTATGTATACCCAGTGGTAGATAGGTGTTTTGTATTGTATGCGTACCCAGTGGTAGATAGGTGTTTTGTATTGTATGTGTACCCAGTGGTAGATAGGTGTTTTGTATTGTATGCGTACCCAGTGGTAGATAGGTGTTTTGTATTGTATGTGTACACACTGGTAGATATGTGTTTTGTATTGTATGCATACCCAGTGGTAGATAGGTGTTTTGTATTGTATGTATACCCACTGGTAGATAGGTGTTTTGTATTGTATGCGTACACACTGGTAGATTGGTGTTTTGTATTGTATGTGTACACACTGGTAGATAGGTGTTTTGTATTGTATGCATACCCACTGGTAGATAGGTGTTTTGTATTGTATGTGTACACACTGGTAGATAGGTGTTTTGTATTGTATGCGTACCCACTGGTAGATTGGTGTTTTGTATTGTATGTGTACACACTGGTAGATAGGTGTTTTGTATTGTATGTGTACACACTGATAGATAGGTGTTTTGTATTGTATGCGTACCCACTGGTATATAGGTGTTTTGTATTGTATGCGTACACACTGGTAGATAGGTGTTTTGTATTGTATGTGTACACACTGGTAGATAGGTGTTTTGTATTGTATGCGTACCCAGTGGTAGATAGGTGTTTTGTATTGTATGTGTACACACTGGTAGATAGGTGTTTTGTATTGTATGCATACCCAGTGGTAGATAGGTGTTTTGTATTGTATGTATACCCACTGGTAGATAGGTGTTTTGTATTGTATGCGTACACACTGGTAGATTGGTGTTTTGTATTGTATGCGTACACACTGGTAGATAGGTGTTTTGTATTGTATGTGTACACACTGGTAGATAGGTGTTTTGTATTGTATGCGTACCCAGTGGTAGATAGGTGTTTTGTATTGTATGTGTACACACTGGTAGATAGGTGTTTTGTATTGTATGCATACCCAGTGGTAGATAGGTGTTTTGTATTGTATGTATACCCACTGGTAGATAGGTGTTTTGTATTGTATGCGTACACACTGGTAGATTGGTGTTTTGTATTGTATGTGTACACACTGGTAGATAGGTGTTTTGTATTGTATGCATACCCACTGGTAGATAGGTGTTTTGTATTGTATGTGTACACACTGGTAGATAGGTGTTTTGTATTGTATGCGTACCCACTGGTAGATTGGTGTTTTGTATTGTATGTGTACACACTGGTAGATAGGTGTTTTGTATTGTATGTGTACACACTGATAGATAGGTGTTTTGTATTGTATGCGTACCCACTGGTATATAGGTGTTTTGTATTGTATGCGTACACACTGGTAGATTGGTGTTTTGTATTGTATGTGTACACACTGGTAGATAGGTGTTTTGTATTGTATGTGTACACACTGGTAGATAGGTGTTTTGTACTGTATGTGTACACACTGGTAGATAGGTGTTTTGTATTGTATGTGTACCCAGTGGTAGATAGGTGTTTTGTATTGTATGCGTACCCAGTGGTAGATAGGTGTTTTGTATTGTATGTGTACCCAGTGGTAGATAGGTGTTTTGTATTGTATGCGTACCCAGTGGTAGATAGGTGTTTTGTATTGTATGTGTACACACTGGTAGATAGGTGTTTTGTATTGTATGCATACCCAGTGGTAGATAGGTGTTTTGTATTTTATGTGTACACACTGGTAGATAGGTGTTTTGTATTGTATGTGTACACACTGGTAGATAGGTGTTTTGTATTGTATGTGTACCCAGTGGTAGATAGGTGTTTTGTACTGTATGTGTACACACTGGTATAGGTGTTTTGTATTGTATGTGTACACACTGGTAGATAGGTGTTTTGTATTGTATGTGTACACACTGATAGATAGGTGTTTTGTATTGTATGCGTACCCACTGGTATATAGGTGTTTTGTATTGTATGCGTACACACTGGTAGATAGGTGTTTTGTATTGTATGTGTACACACTGGTAGATAGGTGTTTTGTATTGTATGCGTACCCACTGGTAGATAGGTGTTTTGTATTGTATGTGTACACACTGGTAGATAGGTGTTTTGTATTGTATGTGTACACACTGGTAGATATGTGTTTTGTATTCTATGTGTACCCACTGGTAGATAGGTGTTTTGTATTGTATGTGTACCCAGTGGTAGATAGGTGTTTTGTATTGTATGTGTACACACTGGTAGATATGTGTTTTGTATTCTATGTGTACCCACTGGTAGATAGGTGTTTTGTATTGTATGTGTACCCAGTGGTAGATAGGTGTTTTGTATTGTATGTGTACACACTGGTAGATAGGTGTTTTGTATTGTATGTATACCCAGTGGTAGATAGGTGTTTTGTATTGTATGCGTACCCAGTGGTAGATAGGTGTTTTGTATTGTATGTGTACCCAGTGGTAGATAGGTGTTTTGTATTGTATGCGTACCCAGTGGTAGATAGGTGTTTTGTATTGTATGTGTACACACTGGTAGATATGTGTTTTGTATTGTATGCATACCCAGTGGTAGATAGGTGTTTTGTATTGTATGTGTACCCAGTGGTAGATAGGTGTTTTGTACTGTATGTGTACACACTGGTAGATAGGTGTTTTGTATTGTATGTGTACACACTGGTAGATAGGTATTTTGTATTGTATGTGTACCCAGTGGTATATAGGTGTTTTGTACTGTATGTGTACACACTGGTAGATAGGTGTTTTGTACTGTATGTGTACCCACTGGTAGATAGGTGTTTTGTACTGTATGTGTACACACTGGTAGATAGGTGTTTTGTACTGTATGTGTACACACTGGTAGATAGGTGTTTTGTACTGTATGTGTACCCACTGGTAGATAGGTGTTTTGTACTGTATGTGTACACACTGGTAGATAGGTGTTTTGTATTGTATGCGTACCCACTGGTAGATAGGTGTTTTGTATTGTATGTGTACACACTGGTAGATAGGTGTTTTGTATTGTATGTGTACACACTGGTAGATATGTGTTTTGTATTCTATGTGTACCCACTGGTAGATAGGTGTTTTGTATTGTATGTGTACCCAGTGGTAGATAGGTGTTTTGTATTGTATGTGTACACACTGGTAGATATGTGTTTTGTATTGTATGTATACCCAGTGGTAGATAGGTGTTTTGTATTGTATGCGTACCCAGTGGTAGATAGGTGTTTTGTATTGTATGTGTACCCAGTGGTAGATAGGTGTTTTGTACTGTATGTGTACACACTGGTAGATAGGTGTTTTGTATTGTATGTGTACACACTGGTAGATAGGTATTTTGTATTGTATGTGTACCCAGTGGTATATAGGTGTTTTGTACTGTATGTGTACACACTGGTAGATATGTGTTTTGTACTGTATGTGTACCCACTGGTAGATAGGTGTTTTGTACTGTATGTGTACACACTGGTAGATAGGTGTTTTGTATTGTATGCGTACCCACTGGTAGATAGGTGTTTTGTATTGTATGTGTACACACTGGTAGATAGGTGTTTTGTATTGTATGTGTACACACTGGTAGATATGTGTTTTGTATTCTATGTGTACCCACTGGTAGATAGGTGTTTTGTATTGTATGTGTACCCAGTGGTAGATAGGTGTTTTGTATTGTATGTGTACACACTGGTAGATAGGTGTTTTGTATTGTATGTATACCCAGTGGTAGATAGGTGTTTTGTATTGTATGCGTACCCAGTGGTAGATAGGTGTTTTGTATTGTATGTGTACCCAGTGGTAGATAGGTGTTTTGTATTGTATGCGTACCCAGTGGTAGATAGGTGTTTTGTATTGTATGTGTACACACTGGTAGATATGTGTTTTGTATTGTATGCATACCCAGTGGTAGATAGGTGTTTTGTATTGTATGTATACCCACTGGTAGATAGGTGTTTTGTATTGTATGCGTACACACTGGTAGATTGGTGTTTTGTATTGTATGTGTACACACTGGTAGATAGGTGTTTTGTATTGTATGCATACCCACTGGTAGATAGGTGTTTTGTATTGTATGTGTACACACTGGTAGATAGGTGTTTTGTATTGTATGCGTACCCACTGGTAGATTGGTGTTTTGTATTGTATGTGTACACACTGGTAGATAGGTGTTTTGTATTGTATGTGTACACACTGATAGATAGGTGTTTTGTATTGTATGCGTACCCACTGGTATATAGGTGTTTTGTATTGTATGCGTACACACTGGTAGATAGGTGTTTTGTATTGTATGTGTACACACTGGTAGATAGGTGTTTTGTATTGTATGCGTACCCAGTGGTAGATAGGTGTTTTGTATTGTATGTGTACACACTGGTAGATAGGTGTTTTGTATTGTATGCATACCCAGTGGTAGATAGGTGTTTTGTATTGTATGTATACCCACTGGTAGATAGGTGTTTTGTATTGTATGCGTACACACTGGTAGATTGGTGTTTTGTATTGTATGCGTACACACTGGTAGATAGGTGTTTTGTATTGTATGTGTACACACTGGTAGATAGGTGTTTTGTATTGTATGCGTACCCAGTGGTAGATAGGTGTTTTGTATTGTATGTGTACACACTGGTAGATAGGTGTTTTGTATTGTATGCATACCCAGTGGTAGATAGGTGTTTTGTATTGTATGTATACCCACTGGTAGATAGGTGTTTTGTATTGTATGCGTACACACTGGTAGATTGGTGTTTTGTATTGTATGTGTACACACTGGTAGATAGGTGTTTTGTATTGTATGCATACCCACTGGTAGATAGGTGTTTTGTATTGTATGTGTACACACTGGTAGATAGGTGTTTTGTATTGTATGCGTACCCACTGGTAGATTGGTGTTTTGTATTGTATGTGTACACACTGGTAGATAGGTGTTTTGTATTGTATGTGTACACACTGATAGATAGGTGTTTTGTATTGTATGCGTACCCACTGGTATATAGGTGTTTTGTATTGTATGCGTACACACTGGTAGATTGGTGTTTTGTATTGTATGTGTACACACTGGTAGATAGGTGTTTTGTATTGTATGTGTACACACTGGTAGATAGGTGTTTTGTACTGTATGTGTACACACTGGTAGATAGGTGTTTTGTATTGTATGTGTACCCAGTGGTAGATAGGTGTTTTGTATTGTATGCGTACCCAGTGGTAGATAGGTGTTTTGTATTGTATGTGTACCCAGTGGTAGATAGGTGTTTTGTATTGTATGCGTACCCAGTGGTAGATAGGTGTTTTGTATTGTATGTGTACACACTGGTAGATAGGTGTTTTGTATTGTATGCATACCCAGTGGTAGATAGGTGTTTTGTATTTTATGTGTACACACTGGTAGATAGGTGTTTTGTATTGTATGTGTACACACTGGTAGATAGGTGTTTTGTATTGTATGTGTACCCAGTGGTAGATAGGTGTTTTGTACTGTATGTGTACACACTGGTATAGGTGTTTTGTATTGTATGTGTACACACTGGTAGATAGGTGTTTTGTATTGTATGTGTACACACTGATAGATAGGTGTTTTGTATTGTATGCGTACCCACTGGTATATAGGTGTTTTGTATTGTATGCGTACACACTGGTAGATAGGTGTTTTGTATTGTATGTGTACACACTGGTAGATAGGTGTTTTGTATTGTATGCGTACCCACTGGTAGATAGGTGTTTTGTATTGTATGTGTACACACTGGTAGATAGGTGTTTTGTATTGTATGTGTACACACTGGTAGATATGTGTTTTGTATTCTATGTGTACCCACTGGTAGATAGGTGTTTTGTATTGTATGTGTACCCAGTGGTAGATAGGTGTTTTGTATTGTATGTGTACACACTGGTAGATATGTGTTTTGTATTCTATGTGTACCCACTGGTAGATAGGTGTTTTGTATTGTATGTGTACCCAGTGGTAGATAGGTGTTTTGTATTGTATGTGTACACACTGGTAGATAGGTGTTTTGTATTGTATGCGTACCCACTGGTATATAGGTGTTTTGTATTGTATGCGTACACACTGGTAGATAGGTGTTTTGTATTGTATGTGTACACACTGGTAGATAGGTGTTTTGTATTGTATGCGTACCCAGTGGTAGATAGGTGTTTTGTATTGTATGTGTACACACTGGTAGATAGGTGTTTTGTATTGTATGCATACCCAGTGGTAGATAGGTGTTTTGTATTGTATGTATACCCACTGGTAGATAGGTGTTTTGTATTGTATGCGTACACACTGGTAGATTGGTGTTTTGTATTGTATGTGTACACACTGGTAGATAGGTGTTTTGTATTGTATGCATACCCACTGGTAGATAGGTGTTTTGTATTGTATGTGTACACACTGGTAGATAGGTGTTTTGTATTGTATGCGTACCCACTGGTAGATTGGTGTTTTGTATTGTATGTGTACACACTGGTAGATAGGTGTTTTGTATTGTATGTGTACACACTGATAGATAGGTGTTTTGTATTGTATGCGTACCCACTGGTATATAGGTGTTTTGTATTGTATGCGTACACACTGGTAGATTGGTGTTTTGTATTGTATGTGTACACACTGGTAGATAGGTGTTTTGTATTGTATGTGTACACACTGGTAGATAGGTGTTTTGTACTGTATGTGTACACACTGGTAGATAGGTGTTTTGTATTGTATGTGTACCCAGTGGTAGATAGGTGTTTTGTATTGTATGCGTACCCAGTGGTAGATAGGTGTTTTGTATTGTATGTGTACCCAGTGGTAGATAGGTGTTTTGTATTGTATGCGTACCCAGTGGTAGATAGGTGTTTTGTATTGTATGTGTACACACTGGTAGATAGGTGTTTTGTATTGTATGCATACCCAGTGGTAGATAGGTGTTTTGTATTTTATGTGTACACACTGGTAGATAGGTGTTTTGTATTGTATGTGTACACACTGGTAGATAGGTGTTTTGTATTGTATGTGTACCCAGTGGTAGATAGGTGTTTTGTACTGTATGTGTACACACTGGTATAGGTGTTTTGTATTGTATGTGTACACACTGGTAGATAGGTGTTTTGTATTGTATGTGTACCCAGTGGTAGATAGGTGTTTTGTACTGTATGTGTACACACTGGTAGATAGGTGTTTTGTACTGTATGTGTACCCACTGGTAGATAGGTGTTTTGTACTGTATGTGTACACACTGGTAGATAGGTGTTTTGTATTGTATGCGTACCCACTGGTAGATAGGTGTTTTGTATTGTATGTGTACACACTGGTAGATAGGTGTTTTGTATTGTATGTGTACACACTGGTAGATAGGTGTTTTGTATTCTATGTGTACCCACTGGTAGATAGGTGTTTTGTATTGTATGTGTACCCAGTGGTAGATAGGTGTTTTGTATTGTATGTGTACACACTGGTAGATAGGTGTTTTGTATTGTATGTGTACACACTGGTAGATAGGTGTTTTGTATTGTATGCGTACCCAGTGGTAGATAGGTGTTTTGTATTGTATGTGTACCCAGTGGTAGATAGGTGTTTTGTATTGTATGTGTACACACTGGTAGATAGGTGTTTTGCATTGTATGTGTACCCAGTGGTAGATAGGTGTTTTGTATTGTATGTGTACACACTGGTAGATAGGTGTTTTGTATTGTATGCATACACACTGGTAGATAGGTGTTTTGTACTGTATGTGTACACACTGGTAGATAGGTGTTTTGTATTGTATGTGTACACACTGGTAGATAGGTGTTTTGTATTGTATGTGTACACACTGGTAGATAGGTGTTTTGTACTGTATGTGTACACACTGGTAGATAGGTGTTTTGTATTGTATGTGTACCCAGTGGTAGATAGGTGTTTTGTATTGTATGTGTACCCAGTGGTAGATAGGTGTTTTGTATTGTATGTGTACCCACTGGTAGATATGTGTTTTGTATTGTATGCGTACACACTGGTAGATTGGTGTTTTGTATTGTATGTGTACACACTGGTAGATAGGTGTTTTGTATTGTATGCGTACCCACTGGTAGATAGGTGTTTTGTACTGTATGTATACCCACTGGTAGATAGGTGTTTTGTACTGTATGTGTACACACTGGTAGATAGGTGTTTTGTATTGTATCTGTACCCAGTGGTAGATAGGTGTTTTGTATTGTATGTGTACCCAGTGGTAGATAGGTGTTTTGTATTGTATGTGTACCCAGTGGTAGATAGGTGTTTTGTATTGTATGTGTACACACTGGTAGATAGGTGTTTTGTATTGTATGTGTACACACTGGTAGATAGGTGTTTTGTATTGTATGTGTACCCAGTGGTAGATAGGTATTTTGTACTGTATGTGTACACACTGGTATATAGGTGTTTTGTATTGTATGTGTACACACTGGTAGATAGGTGTTTTGTATTGTATGTGTACCCAGTGGTAGATAGGTGTTTTGTACTGTATGTGTACACACTGGTAGATAGGTGTTTTGTACTGTATGTGTACCCACTGGTAGATAGGTGTTTTGTACTGTATGTATAGGTGTTTTGTATTGTATGTGTACACACTGGTAGATAGGTGTTTTGTATTGTATGTGTACACACTGGTAGATATGTGTTTTGTATTCTATGTGTACCCACTGGTAGATAGGTGTTTTGTATTGTATGTGTACCCAGTGGTAGATAGGTGTTTTGTATTGTATGTGTACACACTGGTAGATATGTGTTTTGTATTCTATGTGTACCCACTGGTAGATAGGTGTTTTGTATTGTATGTGTACCCAGTGGTAGATAGGTGTTTTGTATTGTATGTGTACACACTGGTAGATAGGTGTTTTGTATTGTATGTATACCCAGTGGTAGATAGGTGTTTTGTATTGTATGCGTACCCAGTGGTAGATAGGTGTTTTGTATTGTATGTGTACCCAGTGGTAGATAGGTGTTTTGTATTGTATGCGTACCCAGTGGTAGATAGGTGTTTTGTATTGTATGTGTACACACTGGTAGATATGTGTTTTGTATTGTATGCATACCCAGTGGTAGATAGGTGTTTTGTATTGTATGTGTACCCAGTGGTAGATAGGTGTTTTGTACTGTATGTGTACACACTGGTAGATAGGTGTTTTGTATTGTATGTGTACACACTGGTAGATAGGTATTTTGTATTGTATGTGTACCCAGTGGTATATAGGTGTTTTGTACTGTATGTGTACACACTGGTAGATAGGTGTTTTGTACTGTATGTGTACCCACTGGTAGATAGGTGTTTTGTACTGTATGTGTACACACTGGTAGATAGGTGTTTTGTACTGTATGTGTACACACTGGTAGATAGGTGTTTTGTACTGTATGTGTACCCACTGGTAGATAGGTGTTTTGTACTGTATGTGTACACACTGGTAGATAGGTGTTTTGTATTGTATGCGTACCCACTGGTAGATAGGTGTTTTGTATTGTATGTGTACACACTGGTAGATAGGTGTTTTGTATTGTATGTGTACACACTGGTAGATATGTGTTTTGTATTCTATGTGTACCCACTGGTAGATAGGTGTTTTGTATTGTATGTGTACCCAGTGGTAGATAGGTGTTTTGTATTGTATGTGTACACACTGGTAGATATGTGTTTTGTATTGTATGTATACCCAGTGGTAGATAGGTGTTTTGTATTGTATGCGTACCCAGTGGTAGATAGGTGTTTTGTATTGTATGTGTACCCAGTGGTAGATAGGTGTTTTGTACTGTATGTGTACACACTGGTAGATAGGTGTTTTGTATTGTATGTGTACACACTGGTAGATAGGTATTTTGTATTGTATGTGTACCCAGTGGTATATAGGTGTTTTGTACTGTATGTGTACACACTGGTAGATATGTGTTTTGTACTGTATGTGTACCCACTGGTAGATAGGTGTTTTGTACTGTATGTGTACACACTGGTAGATAGGTGTTTTGTATTGTATGCGTACCCACTGGTAGATAGGTGTTTTGTATTGTATGTGTACACACTGGTAGATAGGTGTTTTGTATTGTATGTGTACACACTGGTAGATATGTGTTTTGTATTCTATGTGTACCCACTGGTAGATAGGTGTTTTGTATTGTATGTGTACCCAGTGGTAGATAGGTGTTTTGTATTGTATGTGTACACACTGGTAGATAGGTGTTTTGTATTGTATGTATACCCAGTGGTAGATAGGTGTTTTGTATTGTATGCGTACCCAGTGGTAGATAGGTGTTTTGTATTGTATGTGTACCCAGTGGTAGATAGGTGTTTTGTATTGTATGCGTACCCAGTGGTAGATAGGTGTTTTGTATTGTATGTGTACACACTGGTAGATATGTGTTTTGTATTGTATGCATACCCAGTGGTAGATAGGTGTTTTGTATTGTATGTATACCCACTGGTAGATAGGTGTTTTGTATTGTATGCGTACACACTGGTAGATTGGTGTTTTGTATTGTATGTGTACACACTGGTAGATAGGTGTTTTGTATTGTATGCATACCCACTGGTAGATAGGTGTTTTGTATTGTATGTGTACACACTGGTAGATAGGTGTTTTGTATTGTATGCGTACCCACTGGTAGATTGGTGTTTTGTATTGTATGTGTACACACTGGTAGATAGGTGTTTTGTATTGTATGTGTACACACTGATAGATAGGTGTTTTGTATTGTATGCGTACCCACTGGTATATAGGTGTTTTGTATTGTATGCGTACACACTGGTAGATTGGTGTTTTGTATTGTATGTGTACACACTGGTAGATAGGTGTTTTGTATTGTATGTGTACATACTGGTAGATAGGTGTTTTGTATTGTATGCATACACACTGGTAGATAGGTGTTTTGTACTGTATGTGTACACACTGGTAGATAGGTGTTTTGTATTGTATGTGTACACACTGGTAGATAGGTGTTTTGTATTGTATGTGTACACACTGGTAGATAGGTGTTTTGTACTGTATGTGTACACACTGGTAGATAGGTGTTTTGTATTGTATGTGTACCCAGTGGTAGATAGGTGTTTTGTATTGTATGTGTACCCAGTGGTAGATAGGTGTTTTGTATTGTATGCGTACCCACTGGTAGATAGGTGTTTTGTATTGTATGTGTACACACTGGTAGATAGGTGTTTTGTATTGTATGTGTACACACTGGTAGATATGTGTTTTGTATTCTATGTGTACCCACTGGTAGATAGGTGTTTTGTATTGTATGTGTACCCAGTGGTAGATAGGTGTTTTGTATTGTATGTGTACACACTGGTAGATAGGTGTTTTGTATTGTATGTATACCCAGTGGTAGATAGGTGTTTTGTATTGTATGCGTACCCAGTGGTAGATAGGTGTTTTGTATTGTATGTGTACCCAGTGGTAGATAGGTGTTTTGTATTGTATGCGTACCCAGTGGTAGATAGGTGTTTTGTATTGTATGTGTACACACTGGTAGATAGGTGTTTTGTATTGTATGCATACCCAGTGGTAGATAGGTGTTTTGTATTGTATGTATACCCACTGGTAGATAGGTGTTTTGTATTGTATGCGTACACACTGGTAGATTGGTGTTTTGTATTGTATGTGTACACACTGGTAGATAGGTGTTTTGTATTGTATGCATACCCACTGGTAGATAGGTGTTTTGTATTGTATGTGTACACACTGGTAGATAGGTGTTTTTTATTGTATGCGTACCCACTGGTAGATTGGTGTTTTGTATTGTATGTGTACACACTGGTAGATAGGTGTTTTGTATTGTATGTGTACACACTGATAGATAGGTGTTTTGTATTGTATGCGTACCCACTGGTATATAGGTGTTTTGTATTGTATGCGTACACACTGGTAGATTGGTGTTTTGTATTGTATGTGTACACACTGGTAGATAGGTGTTTTGTATTGTATGTGTACACACTGGTAGATAGGTGTTTTGTATTGTATGCATACACACTGGTAGATAGGTGTTTTGTACTGTATGTGTACACACTGGTAGATAGGTGTTTTGTATTGTATGTGTACACACTGGTAGATAGGTGTTTTGTATTGTATGTGTACACACTGGTAGATAGGTGTTTTGTACTGTATGTGTACACACTGGTAGATAGGTGTTTTGTATTGTATGTGTACACACTGGTAGATAGGTGTTTTGTATTGTATGTGTACACACTGGTAGATAGGTGTTTTGTACTGTATGTGTACACACTGGTAGATAGGTGTTTTGTATTGTTTGTGTACCCAGTGGTAGATAGGTGTTTTGTATTGTATGTGTACCCAGTGGTAGATAGGTGTTTTGTACTGTATGTGTACACACTGGTAGATAGGTGTTTTGTACTGTATGTGTACCCACTGGTAGATAGGTGTTTTGTACTGTATGTGTACACACTGGTAGATAGGTGTTTTGTATTGTATGCGTACCCAGTGGTAGATAGGTGTTTTGTATTGTATGTATACCCACTGGTAGATAGGTGTTTTGTATTGTATGCGTACACACTGGTAGATTGGTGTTTTGTATTGTATGTGTACACACTGGTAGATAGGTGTTTTGTATTGTATGCATACCCACTGGTAGATAGGTGTTTTGTATTGTATGCGTACCCAGTGGTAGATAGGTGTTTTGTATTGTATGTGTACCCAGTGGTAGATAGGTGTTTTGTATTGTATGCGTACCCAGTGGTAGATAGGTGTTTTGTATTGTATGTGTACACACTGGTAGATAGGTGTTTTGTATTGTATGCATACCCAGTGGTAGATAGGTGTTTTGTATTGTATGTATACCCACTGGTAGATAGGTGTTTTGTATTGTATGCGTACACACTGGTAGATTGGTGTTTTGTATTGTATGTGTACACACTGGTAGATAGGTGTTTTGTATTGTATGCATACCCACTGGTAGATAGGTGTTTTGTATTGTATGCGTACACACTGGTAGATAGGTGTTTTGTATTGTATGCGTACCCAGTGGTAGATAGGTGTTTTGTATTGTATGTGTACACACTGGTAGATAGGTGTTTTGTATTGTATGCATACCCAGTGGTAGATAGGTGTTTTGTATTGTATGTATACCCACTGGTAGATAGGTGTTTTGTATTGTATGCGTACACACTGGTAGATTGGTGTTTTGTATTGTATGTGTACACACTGGTAGATAGGTGTTTTGTATTGTATGCATACCCACTGGTAGATAGGTGTTTTGTATTGTATGTGTACACACTGGTAGATAGGTGTTTTTTATTGTATGCGTACCCACTGGTAGATTGGTGTTTTGTATTGTATGTGTACACACTGGTAGATAGGTGTTTTGTATTGTATGTGTACACACTGATAGATAGGTGTTTTGTATTGTATGCGTACCCACTGGTATATAGGTGTTTTGTATTGTATGCGTACACACTGGTAGATTGGTGTTTTGTATTGTATGTGTACACACTGGTAGATAGGTGTTTTGTATTGTATGTGTACACACTGGTAGATAGGTGTTTTGTATTGTATGCATACACACTGGTAGATAGGTGTTTTGTACTGTATGTGTACACACTGGTAGATAGGTGTTTTGTATTGTATGTGTACACACTGGTAGATAGGTGTTTTGTATTGTATGTGTACACACTGGTAGATAGGTGTTTTGTACTGTATGTGTACACACTGGTAGATAGGTGTTTTGTATTGTTTGTGTACCCAGTGGTAGATAGGTGTTTTGTATTGTATGCATACCCAGTGGTAGATAGGTGTTTTGTATTGTATGTGTACCCAGTGGTAGATAGGTGTTTTGTATTGTATGCGTACCCAGTGGTAGATAGGTGTTTTGTATTGTATGTGTACACATTGGTAGATAGGTGTTTTGTATTGTATGCATACCCAGTGGTAGATAGGTGTTTTGTATTGTATGTATACCCACTGGTAGATAGGTGTTTTGTATTGTATGCGTACACACTGGTAGATTGGTGTTTTGTATTGTATGTGTACACACTGGTAGATAGGTGTTTTGTATTGTATGCATACCCACTGGTATATAGGTGTTTTGTATTGTATGTGTACACACTGGTAGATAGGTGTTTTGTATTGTATGCGTACCCACTGGTAGATTGGTGTTTTGTATTGTATGTGTACACACTGGTAGATAGGTGTTTTGTATTGTATGTGTACACACTGGTAGATAGGTGTTTTGTATTGTATGCGTACCCACTGGTATATAGGTGTTTTGTATTGTATGCGTACACACTGGTAGATAGGTGTTTTGTATTGTATGTGTACACACTGGTAGATAGGTGTTTTGTATTGTATGTGTACACACTGGTAGATAGGTGTTTTGTATTGTATGCGTACACACTGGTAGATAGGTGTTTTGTACTGTATGTGTACACACTGGTAGATAGGTGTTTTGTATTGTATGTGTACACAGTGGTAGATAGGTGTTTTATATTGTATGTGTACACACTGGTAGATAGGTGTTTTGTACTGTATGTGTACACACTGGTAGATAGGTGTTTTGTATTGTATGTGTACCCAGTGGTAGATAGGTGTTTTGTATTGTATGTGTACCCAGTGGTAGATAGGTGTTTTGTACTGTATGTGTACACACTGGTATAGGTGTTTTGTATTGTATGTGTACACACTGGTAGATAGGTGTTTTGTATTGTATGTGTACCCAGTGGTAGATAGGTGTTTTGTACTGTATGTGTACACACTGGTAGATAGGTGTTTTGTACTGTATGTGTACCCACTGGTAGATAGGTGTTTTGTACTGTATGTGTACACACTGGTAGATAGGTGTTTTGTATTGTATGCGTACCCACTGGTAGATAGGTGTTTTGTATTGTATGTGTACACACTGGTAGATAGGTGTTTTGTATTGTATGTGTACACACTGGTAGATATGTGTTTTGTATTCTATGTGTACCCACTGGTAGATAGGTGTTTTGTATTGTATGTGTACCCAGTGGTAGATAGGTGTTTTGTATTGTATGTGTACACACTGGTAGATAGGTGTTTTGTATTGTATGTATACCCAGTGGTAGATAGGTGTTTTGTATTGTATGCGTACCCAGTGGTAGATAGGTGTTTTGTATTGTATGTGTACCCAGTGGTAGATAGGTGTTTTGTATTGTATGCGTACCCAGTGGTAGATAGGTGTTTTGTATTGTATGTGTACACACTGGTAGATATGTGTTTTGTATTGTATGCATACCCAGTGGTAGATAGGTGTTTTGTATTGTATGTATACCCACTGGTAGATAGGTGTTTTGTATTGTATGCGTACACACTGGTAGATTGGTGTTTTGTATTGTATGTGTACACACTGGTAGATAGGTGTTTTGTATTGTATGCATACCCACTGGTAGATAGGTGTTTTGTATTGTATGTGTACACACTGGTAGATAGGTGTTTTGTATTGTATGCGTACCCACTGGTAGATTGGTGTTTTGTATTGTATGTGTACACACTGGTAGATAGGTGTTTTGTATTGTATGTGTACACACTGATAGATAGGTGTTTTGTATTGTATGCGTACCCACTGGTATATAGGTGTTTTGTATTGTATGCGTACACACTGGTAGATTGGTGTTTTGTATTGTATGTGTACACACTGGTAGATAGGTGTTTTGTATTGTATGTGTACACACTGGTAGATAGGTGTTTTGTATTGTATGCGTACCCACTGGTAGATTGGTGTTTTGTATTGTATGTGTACACACTGGTAGATAGGTGTTTTGTATTGTATGCGTACACACTGGTAGATTGGTGTTTTGTATTGTATGTGTACACACTGGTAGATAGGTGTTTTGTATTGTATGTGTACCCAGTGGTAGATAGGTGTTTTGTACTGTATGTGTACACACTGGTAGATAGGTGTTTTGTATTGTATGTGTACACACTGGTAGATAGGTATTTTGTATTGTATGTGTACCCAGTGGTATATAGGTGTTTTGTACTGTATGTGTACACACTGGTAGATAGGTGTTTTGTACTGTATGTGTACCCACTGGTAGATAGGTGTTTTGTACTGTATGTGTACACACTGGTAGATAGGTGTTTTGTATTGTATGCGTACCCACTGGTAGATAGGTGTTTTGTATTGTATGTGTACACACTGGTAGATAGGTGTTTTGTATTGTATGTGTACACACTGGTAGATATGTGTTTTGTATTCTATGTGTACCCACTGGTAGATAGGTGTTTTGTATTGTATGTGTACCCAGTGGTAGATAGGTGTTTTGTATTGTATGTGTACACACTGGTAGATATGTGTTTTGTATTGTATGTATACCCAGTGGTAGATAGGTGTTTTGTATTGTATGCGTACCCAGTGGTAGATAGGTGTTTTGTATTGTATGTGTACCCAGTGGTAGATAGGTGTTTTGTACTGTATGTGTACACACTGGTAGATAGGTGTTTTGTATTGTATGTGTACACACTGGTAGATAGGTGTTTTGTATTGTATGTGTACACACTGGTAGATATGTGTTTTGTATTCTATGTGTACCCACTGGTAGATAGGTGTTTTGTATTGTATGTGTACCCAGTGGTAGATAGGTGTTTTGTATTGTATGTGTACACACTGGTAGATAGGTGTTTTGTATTGTATGTATACCCAGTGGTAGATAGGTGTTTTGTATTGTATGCGTACCCAGTGGTAGATAGGTGTTTTGTATTGTATGTGTACCCACTGGTAGATAGGTGTTTTGTACTGTATGTGTACACACTGGTAGATAGGTGTTTTGTATTGTATCTGTACCCAGTGGTAGATAGGTGTTTTGTATTGTATGTGTACCCAGTGGTAGATAGGTGTTTTGTATTGTATGTGTACCCAGTGGTAGATAGGTGTTTTGTATTGTATGTGTACACACTGGTAGATAGGTGTTTTGTATTGTATGTGTACACACTGGTAGATAGGTGTTTTGTATTGTATGTGTACCCAGTGGTAGATAGGTATTTTGTACTGTATGTGTACACACTGGTATATAGGTGTTTTGTATTGTATGTGTACACACTGGTAGATAGGTGTTTTGTATTGTATGTGTACCCAGTGGTAGATAGGTGTTTTGTACTGTATGTGTACACACTGGTAGATAGGTGTTTTGTACTGTATGTGTACCCACTGGTAGATAGGTGTTTTGTACTGTATGTGTACACACTGGTAGATAGGTGTTTTGTATTGTATGCGTACCCACTGGTAGATAGGTGTTTTGTATTGTATGTGTACACACTGGTAGATAGGTGTTTTGTATTGTATGTGTACACACTGGTAGATATGTGTTTTGTATTCTATGTGTACCCACTGGTAGATAGGTGTTTTGTATTGTATGTGTACCCAGTGGTAGATAGGTGTTTTGTATTGTATGTGTACACACTGGTAGATATGTGTTTTGTATTGTATGTATACCCAGTGGTAGATAGGTGTTTTGTATTGTATGCGTACCCAGTGGTAGATAGGTGTTTTGTATTGTATGTGTACCCAGTGGTAGATAGGTGTTTTGTACTGTATGTGTACACACTGGTAGATAGGTGTTTTGTATTGTATGTGTACACACTGGTAGATAGGTATTTTGTATTGTATGTGTACCCAGTGGTATATAGGTGTTTTGTACTGTATGTGTACACACTGGTAGATAGGTGTTTTGTACTGTATGTGTACCCACTGGTAGATAGGTGTTTTGTACTGTATGTGTACACACTGGTAGATAGGTGTTTTGTACTGTATGTGTACACACTGGTAGATAGGTGTTTTGTACTGTATGTGTACCCACTGGTAGATAGGTGTTTTGTACTGTATGTGTACACACTGGTAGATAGGTGTTTTGTATTGTATGCGTACCCACTGGTAGATAGGTGTTTTGTATTGTATGTGTACACACTGGTAGATAGGTGTTTTGTATTGTATGTGTACACACTGGTAGATATGTGTTTTGTATTCTATGTGTACCCACTGGTAGATAGGTGTTTTGTATTGTATGTGTACCCAGTGGTAGATAGGTGTTTTGTATTGTATGTGTACACACTGGTAGATATGTGTTTTGTATTGTATGTATACCCAGTGGTAGATAGGTGTTTTGTATTGTATGCGTACCCAGTGGTAGATAGGTGTTTTGTATTGTATGTGTACCCAGTGGTAGATAGGTGTTTTGTACTGTATGTGTACACACTGGTAGATAGGTGTTTTGTATTGTATGTGTACACACTGGTAGATAGGTATTTTGTATTGTATGTGTACCCAGTGGTATATAGGTGTTTTGTACTGTATGTGTACACACTGGTAGATATGTGTTTTGTACTGTATGTGTACCCACTGGTAGATAGGTGTTTTGTACTGTATGTGTACACACTGGTAGATAGGTGTTTTGTATTGTATGCGTACCCACTGGTAGATAGGTGTTTTGTATTGTATGTGTACACACTGGTAGATAGGTGTTTTGTATTGTATGTGTACACACTGGTAGATATGTGTTTTGTATTCTATGTGTACCCACTGGTAGATAGGTGTTTTGTATTGTATGTGTACCCAGTGGTAGATAGGTGTTTTGTATTGTATGTGTACACACTGGTAGATAGGTGTTTTGTATTGTATGTATACCCAGTGGTAGATAGGTGTTTTGTATTGTATGCGTACCCAGTGGTAGATAGGTGTTTTGTATTGTATGTGTACCCAGTGGTAGATAGGTGTTTTGTATTGTATGCGTACCCAGTGGTAGATAGGTGTTTTGTATTGTATGTGTACACACTGGTAGATATGTGTTTTGTATTGTATGCATACCCAGTGGTAGATAGGTGTTTTGTATTGTATGTATACCCACTGGTAGATAGGTGTTTTGTATTGTATGCGTACACACTGGTAGATTGGTGTTTTGTATTGTATGTGTACACACTGGTAGATAGGTGTTTTGTATTGTATGCATACCCACTGGTAGATAGGTGTTTTGTATTGTATGTGTACACACTGGTAGATAGGTGTTTTGTATTGTATGCGTACCCACTGGTAGATTGGTGTTTTGTATTGTATGTGTACACACTGGTAGATAGGTGTTTTGTATTGTATGTGTACACACTGATAGATAGGTGTTTTGTATTGTATGCGTACCCACTGGTATATAGGTGTTTTGTATTGTATGCGTACACACTGGTAGATAGGTGTTTTGTATTGTATGTGTACACACTGGTAGATAGGTGTTTTGTATTGTATGCGTACCCAGTGGTAGATAGGTGTTTTGTATTGTATGTGTACACACTGGTAGATAGGTGTTTTGTATTGTATGCATACCCAGTGGTAGATAGGTGTTTTGTATTGTATGTATACCCACTGGTAGATAGGTGTTTTGTATTGTATGCGTACACACTGGTAGATTGGTGTTTTGTATTGTATGCGTACACACTGGTAGATAGGTGTTTTGTATTGTATGTGTACACACTGGTAGATAGGTGTTTTGTATTGTATGCGTACCCAGTGGTAGATAGGTGTTTTGTATTGTATGTGTACACACTGGTAGATAGGTGTTTTGTATTGTATGCATACCCAGTGGTAGATAGGTGTTTTGTATTGTATGTATACCCACTGGTAGATAGGTGTTTTGTATTGTATGCGTACACACTGGTAGATTGGTGTTTTGTATTGTATGTGTACACACTGGTAGATAGGTGTTTTGTATTGTATGCATACCCACTGGTAGATAGGTGTTTTGTATTGTATGTGTACACACTGGTAGATAGGTGTTTTGTATTGTATGCGTACCCACTGGTAGATTGGTGTTTTGTATTGTATGTGTACACACTGGTAGATAGGTGTTTTGTATTGTATGTGTACACACTGATAGATAGGTGTTTTGTATTGTATGCGTACCCACTGGTATATAGGTGTTTTGTATTGTATGCGTACACACTGGTAGATTGGTGTTTTGTATTGTATGTGTACACACTGGTAGATAGGTGTTTTGTATTGTATGTGTACACACTGGTAGATAGGTGTTTTGTACTGTATGTGTACACACTGGTAGATAGGTGTTTTGTATTGTATGTGTACCCAGTGGTAGATAGGTGTTTTGTATTGTATGCGTACCCAGTGGTAGATAGGTGTTTTGTATTGTATGTGTACCCAGTGGTAGATAGGTGTTTTGTATTGTATGCGTACCCAGTGGTAGATAGGTGTTTTGTATTGTATGTGTACACACTGGTAGATAGGTGTTTTGTATTGTATGCATACCCAGTGGTAGATAGGTGTTTTGTATTTTATGTGTACACACTGGTAGATAGGTGTTTTGTATTGTATGTGTACACACTGGTAGATAGGTGTTTTGTATTGTATGTGTACCCAGTGGTAGATAGGTGTTTTGTACTGTATGTGTACACACTGGTATAGGTGTTTTGTATTGTATGTGTACACACTGGTAGATAGGTGTTTTGTATTGTATGTGTACACACTGATAGATAGGTGTTTTGTATTGTATGCGTACCCACTGGTATATAGGTGTTTTGTATTGTATGCGTACACACTGGTAGATAGGTGTTTTGTATTGTATGTGTACACACTGGTAGATAGGTGTTTTGTATTGTATGCGTACCCACTGGTAGATAGGTGTTTTGTATTGTATGTGTACACACTGGTAGATAGGTGTTTTGTATTGTATGTGTACACACTGGTAGATATGTGTTTTGTATTCTATGTGTACCCACTGGTAGATAGGTGTTTTGTATTGTATGTGTACCCAGTGGTAGATAGGTGTTTTGTATTGTATGTGTACACACTGGTAGATATGTGTTTTGTATTCTATGTGTACCCACTGGTAGATAGGTGTTTTGTATTGTATGTGTACCCAGTGGTAGATAGGTGTTTTGTATTGTATGTGTACACACTGGTAGATAGGTGTTTTGTATTGTATGTATACCCAGTGGTAGATAGGTGTTTTGTATTGTATGCGTACCCAGTGGTAGATAGGTGTTTTGTATTGTATGTGTACCCAGTGGTAGATAGGTGTTTTGTATTGTATGCGTACCCAGTGGTAGATAGGTGTTTTGTATTGTATGTGTACACACTGGTAGATATGTGTTTTGTATTGTATGCATACCCAGTGGTAGATAGGTGTTTTGTATTGTATGTGTACCCAGTGGTAGATAGGTGTTTTGTACTGTATGTGTACACACTGGTAGATAGGTGTTTTGTATTGTATGTGTACACACTGGTAGATAGGTATTTTGTATTGTATGTGTACCCAGTGGTATATAGGTGTTTTGTACTGTATGTGTACACACTGGTAGATAGGTGTTTTGTACTGTATGTGTACCCACTGGTAGATAGGTGTTTTGTACTGTATGTGTACACACTGGTAGATAGGTGTTTTGTACTGTATGTGTACACACTGGTAGATAGGTGTTTTGTACTGTATGTGTACCCACTGGTAGATAGGTGTTTTGTACTGTATGTGTACACACTGGTAGATAGGTGTTTTGTATTGTATGCGTACCCACTGGTAGATAGGTGTTTTGTATTGTATGTGTACACACTGGTAGATAGGTGTTTTGTATTGTATGTGTACACACTGGTAGATATGTGTTTTGTATTCTATGTGTACCCACTGGTAGATAGGTGTTTTGTATTGTATGTGTACCCAGTGGTAGATAGGTGTTTTGTATTGTATGTGTACACACTGGTAGATATGTGTTTTGTATTGTATGTATACCCAGTGGTAGATAGGTGTTTTGTATTGTATGCGTACCCAGTGGTAGATAGGTGTTTTGTATTGTATGTGTACCCAGTGGTAGATAGGTGTTTTGTACTGTATGTGTACACACTGGTAGATAGGTGTTTTGTATTGTATGTGTACACACTGGTAGATAGGTATTTTGTATTGTATGTGTACCCAGTGGTATATAGGTGTTTTGTACTGTATGTGTACACACTGGTAGATATGTGTTTTGTACTGTATGTGTACCCACTGGTAGATAGGTGTTTTGTACTGTATGTGTACACACTGGTAGATAGGTGTTTTGTATTGTATGCGTACCCACTGGTAGATAGGTGTTTTGTATTGTATGTGTACACACTGGTAGATAGGTGTTTTGTATTGTATGTGTACACACTGGTAGATATGTGTTTTGTATTCTATGTGTACCCACTGGTAGATAGGTGTTTTGTATTGTATGTGTACCCAGTGGTAGATAGGTGTTTTGTATTGTATGTGTACACACTGGTAGATAGGTGTTTTGTATTGTATGTATACCCAGTGGTAGATAGGTGTTTTGTATTGTATGCGTACCCAGTGGTAGATAGGTGTTTTGTATTGTATGTGTACCCAGTGGTAGATAGGTGTTTTGTATTGTATGCGTACCCAGTGGTAGATAGGTGTTTTGTATTGTATGTGTACACACTGGTAGATATGTGTTTTGTATTGTATGCATACCCAGTGGTAGATAGGTGTTTTGTATTGTATGTATACCCACTGGTAGATAGGTGTTTTGTATTGTATGCGTACACACTGGTAGATTGGTGTTTTGTATTGTATGTGTACACACTGGTAGATAGGTGTTTTGTATTGTATGCATACCCACTGGTAGATAGGTGTTTTGTATTGTATGTGTACACACTGGTAGATAGGTGTTTTGTATTGTATGCGTACCCACTGGTAGATTGGTGTTTTGTATTGTATGTGTACACACTGGTAGATAGGTGTTTTGTATTGTATGTGTACACACTGATAGATAGGTGTTTTGTATTGTATGCGTACCCACTGGTATATAGGTGTTTTGTATTGTATGCGTACACACTGGTAGATAGGTGTTTTGTATTGTATGTGTACACACTGGTAGATAGGTGTTTTGTATTGTATGCGTACCCAGTGGTAGATAGGTGTTTTGTATTGTATGTGTACACACTGGTAGATAGGTGTTTTGTATTGTATGCATACCCAGTGGTAGATAGGTGTTTTGTATTGTATGTATACCCACTGGTAGATAGGTGTTTTGTATTGTATGCGTACACACTGGTAGATTGGTGTTTTGTATTGTATGCGTACACACTGGTAGATAGGTGTTTTGTATTGTATGTGTACACACTGGTAGATAGGTGTTTTGTATTGTATGCGTACCCAGTGGTAGATAGGTGTTTTGTATTGTATGTGTACACACTGGTAGATAGGTGTTTTGTATTGTATGCATACCCAGTGGTAGATAGGTGTTTTGTATTGTATGTATACCCACTGGTAGATAGGTGTTTTGTATTGTATGCGTACACACTGGTAGATTGGTGTTTTGTATTGTATGTGTACACACTGGTAGATAGGTGTTTTGTATTGTATGCATACCCACTGGTAGATAGGTGTTTTGTATTGTATGTGTACACACTGGTAGATAGGTGTTTTGTATTGTATGCGTACCCACTGGTAGATTGGTGTTTTGTATTGTATGTGTACACACTGGTAGATAGGTGTTTTGTATTGTATGTGTACACACTGATAGATAGGTGTTTTGTATTGTATGCGTACCCACTGGTATATAGGTGTTTTGTATTGTATGCGTACACACTGGTAGATTGGTGTTTTGTATTGTATGTGTACACACTGGTAGATAGGTGTTTTGTATTGTATGTGTACACACTGGTAGATAGGTGTTTTGTACTGTATGTGTACACACTGGTAGATAGGTGTTTTGTATTGTATGTGTACCCAGTGGTAGATAGGTGTTTTGTATTGTATGCGTACCCAGTGGTAGATAGGTGTTTTGTATTGTATGTGTACCCAGTGGTAGATAGGTGTTTTGTATTGTATGCGTACCCAGTGGTAGATAGGTGTTTTGTATTGTATGTGTACACACTGGTAGATAGGTGTTTTGTATTGTATGCATACCCAGTGGTAGATAGGTGTTTTGTATTTTATGTGTACACACTGGTAGATAGGTGTTTTGTATTGTATGTGTACACACTGGTAGATAGGTGTTTTGTATTGTATGTGTACCCAGTGGTAGATAGGTGTTTTGTACTGTATGTGTACACACTGGTATAGGTGTTTTGTATTGTATGTGTACACACTGGTAGATAGGTGTTTTGTATTGTATGTGTACACACTGATAGATAGGTGTTTTGTATTGTATGCGTACCCACTGGTATATAGGTGTTTTGTATTGTATGCGTACACACTGGTAGATAGGTGTTTTGTATTGTATGTGTACACACTGGTAGATAGGTGTTTTGTATTGTATGCGTACCCACTGGTAGATAGGTGTTTTGTATTGTATGTGTACACACTGGTAGATAGGTGTTTTGTATTGTATGTGTACACACTGGTAGATATGTGTTTTGTATTCTATGTGTACCCACTGGTAGATAGGTGTTTTGTATTGTATGTGTACCCAGTGGTAGATAGGTGTTTTGTATTGTATGTGTACACACTGGTAGATATGTGTTTTGTATTCTATGTGTACCCACTGGTAGATAGGTGTTTTGTATTGTATGTGTACCCAGTGGTAGATAGGTGTTTTGTATTGTATGTGTACACACTGGTAGATAGGTGTTTTGTATTGTATGCGTACCCACTGGTATATAGGTGTTTTGTATTGTATGCGTACACACTGGTAGATAGGTGTTTTGTATTGTATGTGTACACACTGGTAGATAGGTGTTTTGTATTGTATGCGTACCCAGTGGTAGATAGGTGTTTTGTATTGTATGTGTACACACTGGTAGATAGGTGTTTTGTATTGTATGCATACCCAGTGGTAGATAGGTGTTTTGTATTGTATGTATACCCACTGGTAGATAGGTGTTTTGTATTGTATGCGTACACACTGGTAGATTGGTGTTTTGTATTGTATGTGTACACACTGGTAGATAGGTGTTTTGTATTGTATGCATACCCACTGGTAGATAGGTGTTTTGTATTGTATGTGTACACACTGGTAGATAGGTGTTTTGTATTGTATGCGTACCCACTGGTAGATTGGTGTTTTGTATTGTATGTGTACACACTGGTAGATAGGTGTTTTGTATTGTATGTGTACACACTGATAGATAGGTGTTTTGTATTGTATGCGTACCCACTGGTATATAGGTGTTTTGTATTGTATGCGTACACACTGGTAGATTGGTGTTTTGTATTGTATGTGTACACACTGGTAGATAGGTGTTTTGTATTGTATGTGTACACACTGGTAGATAGGTGTTTTGTACTGTATGTGTACACACTGGTAGATAGGTGTTTTGTATTGTATGTGTACCCAGTGGTAGATAGGTGTTTTGTATTGTATGCGTACCCAGTGGTAGATAGGTGTTTTGTATTGTATGTGTACCCAGTGGTAGATAGGTGTTTTGTATTGTATGCGTACCCAGTGGTAGATAGGTGTTTTGTATTGTATGTGTACACACTGGTAGATAGGTGTTTTGTATTGTATGCATACCCAGTGGTAGATAGGTGTTTTGTATTTTATGTGTACACACTGGTAGATAGGTGTTTTGTATTGTATGTGTACACACTGGTAGATAGGTGTTTTGTATTGTATGTGTACCCAGTGGTAGATAGGTGTTTTGTACTGTATGTGTACACACTGGTATAGGTGTTTTGTATTGTATGTGTACACACTGGTAGATAGGTGTTTTGTATTGTATGTGTACCCAGTGGTAGATAGGTGTTTTGTACTGTATGTGTACACACTGGTAGATAGGTGTTTTGTACTGTATGTGTACCCACTGGTAGATAGGTGTTTTGTACTGTATGTGTACACACTGGTAGATAGGTGTTTTGTATTGTATGCGTACCCACTGGTAGATAGGTGTTTTGTATTGTATGTGTACACACTGGTAGATAGGTGTTTTGTATTGTATGTGTACACACTGGTAGATAGGTGTTTTGTATTCTATGTGTACCCACTGGTAGATAGGTGTTTTGTATTGTATGTGTACCCAGTGGTAGATAGGTGTTTTGTATTGTATGTGTACACACTGGTAGATAGGTGTTTTGTATTGTATGTGTACACACTGGTAGATAGGTGTTTTGTATTGTATGCGTACCCAGTGGTAGATAGGTGTTTTGTATTGTATGTGTACCCAGTGGTAGATAGGTGTTTTGTATTGTATGTGTACACACTGGTAGATAGGTGTTTTGCATTGTATGTGTACCCAGTGGTAGATAGGTGTTTTGTATTGTATGTGTACACACTGGTAGATAGGTGTTTTGTATTGTATGCATACACACTGGTAGATAGGTGTTTTGTACTGTATGTGTACACACTGGTAGATAGGTGTTTTGTATTGTATGTGTACACACTGGTAGATAGGTGTTTTGTATTGTATGTGTACACACTGGTAGATAGGTGTTTTGTACTGTATGTGTACACACTGGTAGATAGGTGTTTTGTATTGTATGTGTACCCAGTGGTAGATAGGTGTTTTGTATTGTATGTGTACCCAGTGGTAGATAGGTGTTTTGTATTGTATGTGTACCCACTGGTAGATATGTGTTTTGTATTGTATGCGTACACACTGGTAGATTGGTGTTTTGTATTGTATGTGTACACACTGGTAGATAGGTGTTTTGTATTGTATGCGTACCCACTGGTAGATAGGTGTTTTGTACTGTATGTATACCCACTGGTAGATAGGTGTTTTGTACTGTATGTGTACACACTGGTAGATAGGTGTTTTGTATTGTATCTGTACCCAGTGGTAGATAGGTGTTTTGTATTGTATGTGTACCCAGTGGTAGATAGGTGTTTTGTATTGTATGTGTACCCAGTGGTAGATAGGTGTTTTGTATTGTATGTGTACACACTGGTAGATAGGTGTTTTGTATTGTATGTGTACACACTGGTAGATAGGTGTTTTGTATTGTATGTGTACCCAGTGGTAGATAGGTATTTTGTACTGTATGTGTACACACTGGTATATAGGTGTTTTGTATTGTATGTGTACACACTGGTAGATAGGTGTTTTGTATTGTATGTGTACCCAGTGGTAGATAGGTGTTTTGTACTGTATGTGTACACACTGGTAGATAGGTGTTTTGTACTGTATGTGTACCCACTGGTAGATAGGTGTTTTGTACTGTATGTATAGGTGTTTTGTATTGTATGTGTACACACTGGTAGATAGGTGTTTTGTATTGTATGTGTACACACTGGTAGATATGTGTTTTGTATTCTATGTGTACCCACTGGTAGATAGGTGTTTTGTATTGTATGTGTACCCAGTGGTAGATAGGTGTTTTGTATTGTATGTGTACACACTGGTAGATATGTGTTTTGTATTCTATGTGTACCCACTGGTAGATAGGTGTTTTGTATTGTATGTGTACCCAGTGGTAGATAGGTGTTTTGTATTGTATGTGTACACACTGGTAGATAGGTGTTTTGTATTGTATGTATACCCAGTGGTAGATAGGTGTTTTGTATTGTATGCGTACCCAGTGGTAGATAGGTGTTTTGTATTGTATGTGTACCCAGTGGTAGATAGGTGTTTTGTATTGTATGCGTACCCAGTGGTAGATAGGTGTTTTGTATTGTATGTGTACACACTGGTAGATATGTGTTTTGTATTGTATGCATACCCAGTGGTAGATAGGTGTTTTGTATTGTATGTGTACCCAGTGGTAGATAGGTGTTTTGTACTGTATGTGTACACACTGGTAGATAGGTGTTTTGTATTGTATGTGTACACACTGGTAGATAGGTATTTTGTATTGTATGTGTACCCAGTGGTATATAGGTGTTTTGTACTGTATGTGTACACACTGGTAGATAGGTGTTTTGTACTGTATGTGTACCCACTGGTAGATAGGTGTTTTGTACTGTATGTGTACACACTGGTAGATAGGTGTTTTGTACTGTATGTGTACACACTGGTAGATAGGTGTTTTGTACTGTATGTGTACCCACTGGTAGATAGGTGTTTTGTACTGTATGTGTACACACTGGTAGATAGGTGTTTTGTATTGTATGCGTACCCACTGGTAGATAGGTGTTTTGTATTGTATGTGTACACACTGGTAGATAGGTGTTTTGTATTGTATGTGTACACACTGGTAGATATGTGTTTTGTATTCTATGTGTACCCACTGGTAGATAGGTGTTTTGTATTGTATGTGTACCCAGTGGTAGATAGGTGTTTTGTATTGTATGTGTACACACTGGTAGATATGTGTTTTGTATTGTATGTATACCCAGTGGTAGATAGGTGTTTTGTATTGTATGCGTACCCAGTGGTAGATAGGTGTTTTGTATTGTATGTGTACCCAGTGGTAGATAGGTGTTTTGTACTGTATGTGTACACACTGGTAGATAGGTGTTTTGTATTGTATGTGTACACACTGGTAGATAGGTATTTTGTATTGTATGTGTACCCAGTGGTATATAGGTGTTTTGTACTGTATGTGTACACACTGGTAGATATGTGTTTTGTACTGTATGTGTACCCACTGGTAGATAGGTGTTTTGTACTGTATGTGTACACACTGGTAGATAGGTGTTTTGTATTGTATGCGTACCCACTGGTAGATAGGTGTTTTGTATTGTATGTGTACACACTGGTAGATAGGTGTTTTGTATTGTATGTGTACACACTGGTAGATATGTGTTTTGTATTCTATGTGTACCCACTGGTAGATAGGTGTTTTGTATTGTATGTGTACCCAGTGGTAGATAGGTGTTTTGTATTGTATGTGTACACACTGGTAGATAGGTGTTTTGTATTGTATGTATACCCAGTGGTAGATAGGTGTTTTGTATTGTATGCGTACCCAGTGGTAGATAGGTGTTTTGTATTGTATGTGTACCCAGTGGTAGATAGGTGTTTTGTATTGTATGCGTACCCAGTGGTAGATAGGTGTTTTGTATTGTATGTGTACACACTGGTAGATATGTGTTTTGTATTGTATGCATACCCAGTGGTAGATAGGTGTTTTGTATTGTATGTATACCCACTGGTAGATAGGTGTTTTGTATTGTATGCGTACACACTGGTAGATTGGTGTTTTGTATTGTATGTGTACACACTGGTAGATAGGTGTTTTGTATTGTATGCATACCCACTGGTAGATAGGTGTTTTGTATTGTATGTGTACACACTGGTAGATAGGTGTTTTGTATTGTATGCGTACCCACTGGTAGATTGGTGTTTTGTATTGTATGTGTACACACTGGTAGATAGGTGTTTTGTATTGTATGTGTACACACTGATAGATAGGTGTTTTGTATTGTATGCGTACCCACTGGTATATAGGTGTTTTGTATTGTATGCGTACACACTGGTAGATTGGTGTTTTGTATTGTATGTGTACACACTGGTAGATAGGTGTTTTGTATTGTATGTGTACACACTGGTAGATAGGTGTTTTGTATTGTATGCATACACACTGGTAGATAGGTGTTTTGTACTGTATGTGTACACACTGGTAGATAGGTGTTTTGTATTGTATGTGTACACACTGGTAGATAGGTGTTTTGTATTGTATGTGTACACACTGGTAGATAGGTGTTTTGTACTGTATGTGTACACACTGGTAGATAGGTGTTTTGTATTGTATGTGTACCCAGTGGTAGATAGGTGTTTTGTATTGTATGTGTACCCAGTGGTAGATAGGTGTTTTGTATTGTATGCGTACCCACTGGTAGATAGGTGTTTTGTATTGTATGTGTACACACTGGTAGATAGGTGTTTTGTATTGTATGTGTACACACTGGTAGATATGTGTTTTGTATTCTATGTGTACCCACTGGTAGATAGGTGTTTTGTATTGTATGTGTACCCAGTGGTAGATAGGTGTTTTGTATTGTATGTGTACACACTGGTAGATAGGTGTTTTGTATTGTATGTATACCCAGTGGTAGATAGGTGTTTTGTATTGTATGCGTACCCAGTGGTAGATAGGTGTTTTGTATTGTATGTGTACCCAGTGGTAGATAGGTGTTTTGTATTGTATGCGTACCCAGTGGTAGATAGGTGTTTTGTATTGTATGTGTACACACTGGTAGATAGGTGTTTTGTATTGTATGCATACCCAGTGGTAGATAGGTGTTTTGTATTGTATGTATACCCACTGGTAGATAGGTGTTTTGTATTGTATGCGTACACACTGGTAGATTGGTGTTTTGTATTGTATGTGTACACACTGGTAGATAGGTGTTTTGTATTGTATGCATACCCACTGGTAGATAGGTGTTTTGTATTGTATGTGTACACACTGGTAGATAGGTGTTTTTTATTGTATGCGTACCCACTGGTAGATTGGTGTTTTGTATTGTATGTGTACACACTGGTAGATAGGTGTTTTGTATTGTATGTGTACACACTGATAGATAGGTGTTTTGTATTGTATGCGTACCCACTGGTATATAGGTGTTTTGTATTGTATGCGTACACACTGGTAGATTGGTGTTTTGTATTGTATGTGTACACACTGGTAGATAGGTGTTTTGTATTGTATGTGTACACACTGGTAGATAGGTGTTTTGTATTGTATGCATACACACTGGTAGATAGGTGTTTTGTACTGTATGTGTACACACTGGTAGATAGGTGTTTTGTATTGTATGTGTACACACTGGTAGATAGGTGTTTTGTATTGTATGTGTACACACTGGTAGATAGGTGTTTTGTACTGTATGTGTACACACTGGTAGATAGGTGTTTTGTATTGTATGTGTACACACTGGTAGATAGGTGTTTTGTATTGTATGTGTACACACTGGTAGATAGGTGTTTTGTACTGTATGTGTACACACTGGTAGATAGGTGTTTTGTATTGTTTGTGTACCCAGTGGTAGATAGGTGTTTTGTATTGTATGTGTACCCAGTGGTAGATAGGTGTTTTGTACTGTATGTGTACACACTGGTAGATAGGTGTTTTGTACTGTATGTGTACCCACTGGTAGATAGGTGTTTTGTACTGTATGTGTACACACTGGTAGATAGGTGTTTTGTATTGTATGCGTACCCAGTGGTAGATAGGTGTTTTGTATTGTATGTATACCCACTGGTAGATAGGTGTTTTGTATTGTATGCGTACACACTGGTAGATTGGTGTTTTGTATTGTATGTGTACACACTGGTAGATAGGTGTTTTGTATTGTATGCATACCCACTGGTAGATAGGTGTTTTGTATTGTATGCGTACCCAGTGGTAGATAGGTGTTTTGTATTGTATGTGTACCCAGTGGTAGATAGGTGTTTTGTATTGTATGCGTACCCAGTGGTAGATAGGTGTTTTGTATTGTATGTGTACACACTGGTAGATAGGTGTTTTGTATTGTATGCATACCCAGTGGTAGATAGGTGTTTTGTATTGTATGTATACCCACTGGTAGATAGGTGTTTTGTATTGTATGCGTACACACTGGTAGATTGGTGTTTTGTATTGTATGTGTACACACTGGTAGATAGGTGTTTTGTATTGTATGCATACCCACTGGTAGATAGGTGTTTTGTATTGTATGCGTACACACTGGTAGATAGGTGTTTTGTATTGTATGCGTACCCAGTGGTAGATAGGTGTTTTGTATTGTATGTGTACACACTGGTAGATAGGTGTTTTGTATTGTATGCATACCCAGTGGTAGATAGGTGTTTTGTATTGTATGTATACCCACTGGTAGATAGGTGTTTTGTATTGTATGCGTACACACTGGTAGATTGGTGTTTTGTATTGTATGTGTACACACTGGTAGATAGGTGTTTTGTATTGTATGCATACCCACTGGTAGATAGGTGTTTTGTATTGTATGTGTACACACTGGTAGATAGGTGTTTTTTATTGTATGCGTACCCACTGGTAGATTGGTGTTTTGTATTGTATGTGTACACACTGGTAGATAGGTGTTTTGTATTGTATGTGTACACACTGATAGATAGGTGTTTTGTATTGTATGCGTACCCACTGGTATATAGGTGTTTTGTATTGTATGCGTACACACTGGTAGATTGGTGTTTTGTATTGTATGTGTACACACTGGTAGATAGGTGTTTTGTATTGTATGTGTACACACTGGTAGATAGGTGTTTTGTATTGTATGCATACACACTGGTAGATAGGTGTTTTGTACTGTATGTGTACACACTGGTAGATAGGTGTTTTGTATTGTATGTGTACACACTGGTAGATAGGTGTTTTGTATTGTATGTGTACACACTGGTAGATAGGTGTTTTGTACTGTATGTGTACACACTGGTAGATAGGTGTTTTGTATTGTTTGTGTACCCAGTGGTAGATAGGTGTTTTGTATTGTATGCATACCCAGTGGTAGATAGGTGTTTTGTATTGTATGTGTACCCAGTGGTAGATAGGTGTTTTGTATTGTATGCGTACCCAGTGGTAGATAGGTGTTTTGTATTGTATGTGTACACATTGGTAGATAGGTGTTTTGTATTGTATGCATACCCAGTGGTAGATAGGTGTTTTGTATTGTATGTATACCCACTGGTAGATAGGTGTTTTGTATTGTATGCGTACACACTGGTAGATTGGTGTTTTGTATTGTATGTGTACACACTGGTAGATAGGTGTTTTGTATTGTATGCATACCCACTGGTATATAGGTGTTTTGTATTGTATGTGTACACACTGGTAGATAGGTGTTTTGTATTGTATGCGTACCCACTGGTAGATTGGTGTTTTGTATTGTATGTGTACACACTGGTAGATAGGTGTTTTGTATTGTATGTGTACACACTGGTAGATAGGTGTTTTGTATTGTATGCGTACCCACTGGTATATAGGTGTTTTGTATTGTATGCGTACACACTGGTAGATAGGTGTTTTGTATTGTATGTGTACACACTGGTAGATAGGTGTTTTGTATTGTATGTGTACACACTGGTAGATAGGTGTTTTGTATTGTATGCGTACACACTGGTAGATAGGTGTTTTGTACTGTATGTGTACACACTGGTAGATAGGTGTTTTGTATTGTATGTGTACACAGTGGTAGATAGGTGTTTTATATTGTATGTGTACACACTGGTAGATAGGTGTTTTGTACTGTATGTGTACACACTGGTAGATAGGTGTTTTGTATTGTATGTGTACCCAGTGGTAGATAGGTGTTTTGTATTGTATGTGTACCCAGTGGTAGATAGGTGTTTTGTACTGTATGTGTACACACTGGTATAGGTGTTTTGTATTGTATGTGTACACACTGGTAGATAGGTGTTTTGTATTGTATGTGTACCCAGTGGTAGATAGGTGTTTTGTACTGTATGTGTACACACTGGTAGATAGGTGTTTTGTACTGTATGTGTACCCACTGGTAGATAGGTGTTTTGTACTGTATGTGTACACACTGGTAGATAGGTGTTTTGTATTGTATGCGTACCCACTGGTAGATAGGTGTTTTGTATTGTATGTGTACACACTGGTAGATAGGTGTTTTGTATTGTATGTGTACACACTGGTAGATATGTGTTTTGTATTCTATGTGTACCCACTGGTAGATAGGTGTTTTGTATTGTATGTGTACCCAGTGGTAGATAGGTGTTTTGTATTGTATGTGTACACACTGGTAGATAGGTGTTTTGTATTGTATGTATACCCAGTGGTAGATAGGTGTTTTGTATTGTATGCGTACCCAGTGGTAGATAGGTGTTTTGTATTGTATGTGTACCCAGTGGTAGATAGGTGTTTTGTATTGTATGCGTACCCAGTGGTAGATAGGTGTTTTGTATTGTATGTGTACACACTGGTAGATATGTGTTTTGTATTGTATGCATACCCAGTGGTAGATAGGTGTTTTGTATTGTATGTATACCCACTGGTAGATAGGTGTTTTGTATTGTATGCGTACACACTGGTAGATTGGTGTTTTGTATTGTATGTGTACACACTGGTAGATAGGTGTTTTGTATTGTATGCATACCCACTGGTAGATAGGTGTTTTGTATTGTATGTGTACACACTGGTAGATAGGTGTTTTGTATTGTATGCGTACCCACTGGTAGATTGGTGTTTTGTATTGTATGTGTACACACTGGTAGATAGGTGTTTTGTATTGTATGTGTACACACTGATAGATAGGTGTTTTGTATTGTATGCGTACCCACTGGTATATAGGTGTTTTGTATTGTATGCGTACACACTGGTAGATTGGTGTTTTGTATTGTATGTGTACACACTGGTAGATAGGTGTTTTGTATTGTATGTGTACACACTGGTAGATAGGTGTTTTGTATTGTATGCGTACCCACTGGTAGATTGGTGTTTTGTATTGTATGTGTACACACTGGTAGATAGGTGTTTTGTATTGTATGCGTACACACTGGTAGATTGGTGTTTTGTATTGTATGTGTACACACTGGTAGATAGGTGTTTTGTATTGTATGTGTACCCAGTGGTAGATAGGTGTTTTGTACTGTATGTGTACACACTGGTAGATAGGTGTTTTGTATTGTATGTGTACACACTGGTAGATAGGTATTTTGTATTGTATGTGTACCCAGTGGTATATAGGTGTTTTGTACTGTATGTGTACACACTGGTAGATAGGTGTTTTGTACTGTATGTGTACCCACTGGTAGATAGGTGTTTTGTACTGTATGTGTACACACTGGTAGATAGGTGTTTTGTATTGTATGCGTACCCACTGGTAGATAGGTGTTTTGTATTGTATGTGTACACACTGGTAGATAGGTGTTTTGTATTGTATGTGTACACACTGGTAGATATGTGTTTTGTATTCTATGTGTACCCACTGGTAGATAGGTGTTTTGTATTGTATGTGTACCCAGTGGTAGATAGGTGTTTTGTATTGTATGTGTACACACTGGTAGATATGTGTTTTGTATTGTATGTATACCCAGTGGTAGATAGGTGTTTTGTATTGTATGCGTACCCAGTGGTAGATAGGTGTTTTGTATTGTATGTGTACCCAGTGGTAGATAGGTGTTTTGTACTGTATGTGTACACACTGGTAGATAGGTGTTTTGTATTGTATGTGTACACACTGGTAGATAGGTATTTTGTATTGTATGTGTACCCAGTGGTATATAGGTGTTTTGTACTGTATGTGTACACACTGGTAGATAGGTGTTTTGTACTGTATGTGTACCCACTGGTAGATAGGTGTTTTGTACTGTATGTGTACACACTGGTAGATAGGTGTTTTGTATTGTATGCGTACCCACTGGTAGATAGGTGTTTTGTATTGTATGTGTACACACTGGTAGATAGGTGTTTTGTATTGTATGTGTACACACTGGTAGATATGTGTTTTGTATTCTATGTGTACCCACTGGTAGATAGGTGTTTTGTATTGTATGTGTACCCAGTGGTAGATAGGTGTTTTGTATTGTATGTGTACACACTGGTAGATAGGTGTTTTGTATTGTATGTATACCCAGTGGTAGATAGGTGTTTTGTATTGTATGCGTACCCAGTGGTAGATAGGTGTTTTGTATTGTATGTGTACCCAGTGGTAGATAGGTGTTTTGTATTGTATGCGTACCCAGTGGTAGATAGGTGTTTTGTATTGTATGTGTACACACTGGTAGATATGTGTTTTGTATTGTATGCATACCCAGTGGTAGATAGGTGTTTTGTATTGTATGTATACCCACTGGTAGATAGGTGTTTTGTATTGTATGCGTACACACTGGTAGATTGGTGTTTTGTATTGTATGTGTACACACTGGTAGATAGGTGTTTTGTATTGTATGCATACCCACTGGTAGATAGGTGTTTTGTATTGTATGTGTACACACTGGTAGATAGGTGTTTTGTATTGTATGCGTACCCACTGGTAGATTGGTGTTTTGTATTGTATGTGTACACACTGGTAGATAGGTGTTTTGTATTGTATGTGTACACACTGATAGATAGGTGTTTTGTATTGTATGCGTACCCACTGGTATATAGGTGTTTTGTATTGTATGCGTACACACTGGTAGATTGGTGTTTTGTATTGTATGTGTACACACTGGTAGATAGGTGTTTTGTATTGTATGTGTACACACTGGTAGATAGGTGTTTTGTATTGTATGCATACACACTGGTAGATAGGTGTTTTGTACTGTATGTGTACACACTGGTAGATAGGTGTTTTGTATTGTATGTGTACACACTGGTAGATAGGTGTTTTGTATTGTATGTGTACACACTGGTAGATAGGTGTTTTGTACTGTATGTGTACACACTGGTAGATAGGTGTTTTGTATTGTATGTGTACCCAGTGGTAGATAGGTGTTTTGTATTGTATGTGTACCCAGTGGTAGATAGGTGTTGTGTATTGTATGCGTACCCACTGGTAGATAGGTGTTTTGTATTGTATGTGTACACACTGGTAGATAGGTGTTTTGTATTGTATGTGTACACACTGGTAGATATGTGTTTTGTATTCTATGTGTACCCACTGGTAGATAGGTGTTTTGTATTGTATGTGTACCCAGTGGTAGATAGGTGTTTTGTATTGTATGTGTACACACTGGTAGATAGGTGTTTTGTATTGTATGTATACCCAGTGGTAGATAGGTGTTTTGTATTGTATGCGTACCCAGTGGTAGATAGGTGTTTTGTATTGTATGTGTACCCAGTGGTAGATAGGTGTTTTGTATTGTATGCGTACCCAGTGGTAGATAGGTGTTTTGTATTGTATGTGTACACACTGGTAGATAGGTGTTTTGTATTGTATGCATACCCAGTGGTAGATAGGTGTTTTGTATTGTATGTATACCCACTGGTAGATAGGTGTTTTGTATTGTATGCGTACACACTGGTAGATTGGTGTTTTGTATTGTATGTGTACACACTGGTAGATAGGTGTTTTGTATTGTATGCATACCCACTGGTAGATAGGTGTTTTGTATTGTATGTGTACACACTGGTAGATAGGTGTTTTTTATTGTATGCGTACCCACTGGTAGATTGGTGTTTTGTATTGTATGTGTACACACTGGTAGATAGGTGTTTTGTATTGTATGTGTACACACTGATAGATAGGTGTTTTGTATTGTATGCGTACCCACTGGTATATAGGTGTTTTGTATTGTATGCGTACACACTGGTAGATTGGTGTTTTGTATTGTATGTGTACACACTGGTAGATAGGTGTTTTGTATTGTATGTGTACACACTGGTAGATAGGTGTTTTGTATTGTATGCATACACACTGGTAGATAGGTGTTTTGTACTGTATGTGTACACACTGGTAGATAGGTGTTTTGTATTGTATGTGTACACACTGGTAGATAGGTGTTTTGTATTGTATGTGTACACACTGGTAGATAGGTGTTTTGTACTGTATGTGTACACACTGGTAGATAGGTGTTTTGTATTGTTTGTGTACCCAGTGGTAGATAGGTGTTTTGTATTGTATGCATACCCAGTGGTAGATAGGTGTTTTGTATTGTATGTGTACCCAGTGGTAGATAGGTGTTTTGTATTGTATGCGTACCCAGTGGTAGATAGGTGTTTTGTATTGTATGTGTACACATTGGTAGATAGGTGTTTTGTATTGTATGCATACCCAGTGGTAGATAGGTGTTTTGTATTGTATGTATACCCACTGGTAGATAGGTGTTTTGTATTGTATGCGTACACACTGGTAGATTGGTGTTTTGTATTGTATGTGTACACACTGGTAGATAGGTGTTTTGTATTGTATGCATACCCACTGGTATATAGGTGTTTTGTATTGTATGTGTACACACTGGTAGATAGGTGTTTTGTATTGTATGCGTACCCACTGGTAGATTGGTGTTTTGTATTGTATGTGTACACACTGGTAGATAGGTGTTTTGTATTGTATGTGTACACACTGGTAGATAGGTGTTTTGTATTGTATGCGTACCCACTGGTATATAGGTGTTTTGTATTGTATGCGTACACACTGGTAGATAGGTGTTTTGTATTGTATGTGTACACACTGGTAGATAGGTGTTTTGTATTGTATGTGTACACACTGGTAGATAGGTGTTTTGTATTGTATGCGTACACACTGGTAGATAGGTGTTTTGTACTGTATGTGTACACACTGGTAGATAGGTGTTTTGTATTGTATGTGTACACAGTGGTAGATAGGTGTTTTATATTGTATGTGTACACACTGGTAGATAGGTGTTTTGTACTGTATGTGTACACACTGGTAGATAGGTGTTTTGTATTGTATGTGTACCCAGTGGTAGATAGGTGTTTTGTATTGTATGTGTACCCAGTGGTAGATAGGTGTTTTGTACTGTATGTGTACACACTGGTATAGGTGTTTTGTATTGTATGTGTACACACTGGTAGATAGGTGTTTTGTATTGTATGTGTACCCAGTGGTAGATAGGTGTTTTGTACTGTATGTGTACACACTGGTAGATAGGTGTTTTGTACTGTATGTGTACCCACTGGTAGATAGGTGTTTTGTACTGTATGTGTACACACTGGTAGATAGGTGTTTTGTATTGTATGCGTACCCACTGGTAGATAGGTGTTTTGTATTGTATGTGTACACACTGGTAGATAGGTGTTTTGTATTGTATGTGTACACACTGGTAGATATGTGTTTTGTATTCTATGTGTACCCACTGGTAGATAGGTGTTTTGTATTGTATGTGTACCCAGTGGTAGATAGGTGTTTTGTATTGTATGTGTACACACTGGTAGATAGGTGTTTTGTATTGTATGTATACCCAGTGGTAGATAGGTGTTTTGTATTGTATGCGTACCCAGTGGTAGATAGGTGTTTTGTATTGTATGTGTACCCAGTGGTAGATAGGTGTTTTGTATTGTATGCGTACCCAGTGGTAGATAGGTGTTTTGTATTGTATGTGTACACACTGGTAGATATGTGTTTTGTATTGTATGCATACCCAGTGGTAGATAGGTGTTTTGTATTGTATGTATACCCACTGGTAGATAGGTGTTTTGTATTGTATGCGTACACACTGGTAGATTGGTGTTTTGTATTGTATGTGTACACACTGGTAGATAGGTGTTTTGTATTGTATGCATACCCACTGGTAGATAGGTGTTTTGTATTGTATGTGTACACACTGGTAGATAGGTGTTTTGTATTGTATGCGTACCCACTGGTAGATTGGTGTTTTGTATTGTATGTGTACACACTGGTAGATAGGTGTTTTGTATTGTATGTGTACACACTGATAGATAGGTGTTTTGTATTGTATGCGTACCCACTGGTATATAGGTGTTTTGTATTGTATGCGTACACACTGGTAGATTGGTGTTTTGTATTGTATGTGTACACACTGGTAGATAGGTGTTTTGTATTGTATGTGTACACACTGGTAGATAGGTGTTTTGTATTGTATGCATACACACTGGTAGATAGGTGTTTTGTACTGTATGTGTACACACTGGTAGATAGGTGTTTTGTATTGTATGTGTACACACTGGTAGATAGGTGTTTTGTATTGTATGTGTACACACTGGTAGATAGGTGTTTTGTACTGTATGTGTACACACTGGTAGATAGGTGTTTTGTATTGTATGTGTACCCAGTGGTAGATAGGTGTTTTGTATTGTATGTGTACCCAGTGGTAGATAGGTGTTGTGTATTGTATGCGTACCCACTGGTAGATAGGTGTTTTGTATTGTATGTGTACACACTGGTAGATAGGTGTTTTGTATTGTATGTGTACACACTGGTAGATATGTGTTTTGTATTCTATGTGTACCCACTGGTAGATAGGTGTTTTGTATTGTATGTGTACCCAGTGGTAGATAGGTGTTTTGTATTGTATGTGTACACACTGGTAGATAGGTGTTTTGTATTGTATGTATACCCAGTGGTAGATAGGTGTTTTGTATTGTATGCGTACCCAGTGGTAGATAGGTGTTTTGTATTGTATGTGTACCCAGTGGTAGATAGGTGTTTTGTATTGTATGCGTACCCAGTGGTAGATAGGTGTTTTGTATTGTATGTGTACACACTGGTAGATAGGTGTTTTGTATTGTATGCATACCCAGTGGTAGATAGGTGTTTTGTATTGTATGTATACCCACTGGTAGATAGGTGTTTTGTATTGTATGCGTACACACTGGTAGATTGGTGTTTTGTATTGTATGTGTACACACTGGTAGATAGGTGTTTTGTATTGTATGCATACCCACTGGTAGATAGGTGTTTTGTATTGTATGTGTACACACTGGTAGATAGGTGTTTTTTATTGTATGCGTACCCACTGGTAGATTGGTGTTTTGTATTGTATGTGTACACACTGGTAGATAGGTGTTTTGTATTGTATGTGTACACACTGATAGATAGGTGTTTTGTATTGTATGCGTACCCACTGGTATATAGGTGTTTTGTATTGTATGCGTACACACTGGTAGATTGGTGTTTTGTATTGTATGTGTACACACTGGTAGATAGGTGTTTTGTATTGTATGTGTACACACTGGTAGATAGGTGTTTTGTATTGTATGCATACACACTGGTAGATAGGTGTTTTGTACTGTATGTGTACACACTGGTAGATAGGTGTTTTGTATTGTATGTGTACACACTGGTAGATAGGTGTTTTGTATTGTATGTGTACACACTGGTAGATAGGTGTTTTGTACTGTATGTGTACACACTGGTAGATAGGTGTTTTGTATTGTTTGTGTACCCAGTGGTAGATAGGTGTTTTGTATTGTATGCATACCCAGTGGTAGATAGGTGTTTTGTATTGTATGTGTACCCAGTGGTAGATAGGTGTTTTGTATTGTATGCGTACCCAGTGGTAGATAGGTGTTTTGTATTGTATGTGTACACACTGGTAGATAGGTGTTTTGTATTGTATGCATACCCAGTGGTAGATAGGTGTTTTGTATTGTATGTATACCCACTGGTAGATAGGTGTTTTGTATTGTATGCGTACACACTGGTAGATTGGTGTTTTGTATTGTATGTGTACACACTGGTAGATAGGTGTTTTGTATTGTATGCATACCCACTGGTATATAGGTGTTTTGTATTGTATGTGTACACACTGGTAGATAGGTGTTTTGTATTGTATGCGTACCCACTGGTAGATTGGTGTTTTGTATTGTATGTGTACACACTGGTAGATAGGTGTTTTGTATTGTATGTGTACACACTGGTAGATAGGTGTTTTGTATTGTATGCGTACCCACTGGTATATAGGTGTTTTGTATTGTATGCGTACACACTGGTAGATAGGTGTTTTGTATTGTATGTGTACACACTGGTAGATAGGTGTTTTGTATTGTATGTGTACACACTGGTAGATAGGTGTTTTGTATTGTATGCGTACACACTGGTAGATAGGTGTTTTGTACTGTATGTGTACACACTGGTAGATAGGTGTTTTGTATTGTATGTGTACACAGTGGTAGATAGGTGTTTTATATTGTATGTGTACACACTGGTAGATAGGTGTTTTGTACTGTATGTGTACACACTGGTAGATAGGTGTTTTGTATTGTATGTGTACCCAGTGGTAGATAGGTGTTTTGTATTGTATGTGTACCCAGTGGTAGATAGGTGTTTTGTACTGTATGTGTACACACTGGTATAGGTGTTTTGTATTGTATGTGTACACACTGGTAGATAGGTGTTTTGTATTGTATGTGTACCCAGTGGTAGATAGGTGTTTTGTACTGTATGTGTACACACTGGTAGATAGGTGTTTTGTACTGTATGTGTACCCACTGGTAGATAGGTGTTTTGTACTGTATGTGTACACACTGGTAGATAGGTGTTTTGTATTGTATGCGTACCCACTGGTAGATAGGTGTTTTGTATTGTATGTTTACACACTGGTAGATAGGTGTTTTGTATTGTATGTGTACACACTGGTAGATAGGTGTTTTGTATTCTATGTGTACCCACTGGTAGATAGGTGTTTTGTATTGTATGTGTACCCAGTGGTAGATAGGTGTTTTGTATTGTATGTGTACACACTGGTAGATAGGTGTTTTGTATTGTATGTGTACACACTGGTAGATAGGTGTTTTGTATTGTATGCGTACCCAGTGGTAGATAGGTGTTTTGTATTGTATGTGTACCCAGTGGTAGATAGGTGTTTTGTATTGTATGTGTACACACTGGTAGATAGGTGTTTTGCATTGTATGTGTACCCAGTGGTAGATAGGTGTTTTGTATTGTATGTGTACACACTGGTAGATAGGTGTTTTGTATTGTATGCGTACACACTGGTAGATAGGTGTTTTGTACTGTATGTGTACACACTGGTAGATAGGTGTTTTGTATTGTATGTGTACACACTGGTAGATAGGTGTTTTGTATTGTATGTGTACATACTGGTAGATAGGTGTTTTGTACTGTATGTGTACACACTGGTAGATAGGTGTTTTGTATTGTATGTGTACCCAGTGGTAGATAGGTGTTTTGTATTGTATGTGTACCCAGTGGTAGATAGGTGTTTTGTATTGTATGTGTACACACTGGTAGATAGGTGTTTTGTATTGTATGTGTACATACTGGTAGATAGGTGTTTTGTACTGTATGTGTACACACTGGTAGATAGGTGTTTTGTATTGTATGTGTACCCAGTGGTAGATAGGTGTTTTGTATTGTATGTGTACCCAGTGGTAGATAGGTGTTTTGTATTGTATGTGTACACACTGGTAGATAGGTGTTTTGTATTGTATGCGTACCCACTGGTAGATAGGTGTTTTGTATTGTATGCGTACACACTGGTAGATTGGTGTTTTGTATTGTATGTGTACACACTGGTAGATAGGTGTTTTGTATTGTATGCGTACCCACTGGTAGATAGGTGTTTTGTACTGTATGTATACCCACTGGTAGATAGGTGTTTTGTACTGTATGTGTACACACTGGTAGATAGGTGTTTTGTATTGTATGTGTACCCAGTGGTAGATAGGTGTTTTGTATTGTATGTGTACCCAGTGGTAGATAGGTGTTTTGTACTGTATGTGTACACACTCGTAGATAGGTGTTTTGTATTGTATGTGTACCCAGTGGTAGATAGGTGTTTTGTATTTTATGTGTACACACTGGTAGATAGGTGTTTTGTATTGTATGTGTACACACTGGTAGATAGGTGTTTTGTACTGTATGTGTACACACTGGTATAGGTGTTTTGTATTGTATGTGTACACACTGGTAGATAGGTGTTTTGTATTGTATGTGTACCCAGTGGTAGATAGGTGTTTTGTACTGTATGTGTACACACTGGTAGATAGGTGTTTTGTACTGTATGTGTACCCACTGGTAGATAGGTGTTTTGTACTGTATGTGTACACACTGGTAGATAGGTGTTTTGTATTGTATGCGTACCCACTGGTAGATAGGTGTTTTGAATTGTATGTGTACACACTGGTAGATAGGTGTTTTGTATTGTATGTGTACACACTGGTAGATAGGTGTTTTGTATTGTATGTGTACCCAGTGGTAGATAGGTGTTTTGTACTGTATGTGTACACACTGGTATAGGTGTTTTGTATTGTATGTGTACACACTGGTAGATAGGTGTTTTGTATTGTATGTGTACCCAGTGGTAGATAGGTGTTTTGTACTGTATGTGTACACACTGGTAGATAGGTGTTTTGTATTGTATGCATACCCAGTGGTAGATAGGTGTTTTGTATTGTATGTATACCCACTGGTAGATAGGTGTTTTGTATTGTATGCGTACACACTGGTAGATTGGTGTTTTGTATTGTATGTGTACACACTGGTAGATAGGTGTTTTGTATTGTATGCATACCCACTGGTATATAGGTGTTTTGTATTGTATGTGTACACACTGGTAGATAGGTGTTTTGTATTGTATGCGTACCCACTGGTAGATTGGTGTTTTGTATTGTATGTGTACACACTGGTAGATAGGTGTTTTGTATTGTATGTGTACACACTGGTAGATAGGTGTTTTGTATTGTATGCGTACCCACTGGTATATAGGTGTTTTGTATTGTATGCGTACACACTGGTAGATTGGTGTTTTGTACTGTATGTGTACACACTGGTAGATAGGTGTTTTGTATTGTTTGTGTACCCAGTGGTAGATAGGTGTTTTGTATTGTATGCATACCCAGTGGTAGATAGGTGTTTTGTATTGTATGTGTACCCAGTGGTAGATAGGTGTTTTGTATTGTATGCGTACCCAGTGGTAGATAGGTGTTTTGTATTGTATGTGTACACACTGGTAGATAGGTGTTTTGTATTGTATGCATACCCAGTGGTAGATAGGTGTTTTGTATTGTATGTATACCCACTGGTAGATAGGTGTTTTGTATTGTATGCGTACACACTGGTAGATTGGTGTTTTGTATTGTATGCGTACCCAGTGGTAGATAGGTGTTTTGTATTGTATGTGTACCCAGTGGTAGATAGGTGTTTTGTATTGTATGTGTACACACTGGTAGATAGGTGTTTTGCATTGTATGTGTACCCAGTGGTAGATAGGTGTTTTGTATTGTATGTGTACACACTGGTAGATAGGTGTTTTGTATTGTATGCGTACACACTGGTAGATAGGTGTTTTGTACTGTATGTGTACACACTGGTAGATAGGTGTTTTGTATTGTATGTGTACACACTGGTAGATAGGTGTTTTGTATTGTATGTGTACATACTGGTAGATAGGTGTTTTGTACTGTATGTGTACACACTGGTAGATAGGTGTTTTGTATTGTATGTGTACCCAGTGGTAGATAGGTGTTTTGTATTGTATGTGTACCCAGTGGTAGATAGGTGTTTTGTATTGTATGTGTACACACTGGTAGATAGGTGTTTTGTATTGTATGTGTACATACTGGTAGATAGGTGTTTTGTACTGTATGTGTACACACTGGTAGATAGGTGTTTTGTATTGTATGTGTACCCAGTGGTAGATAGGTGTTTTGTATTGTATGTGTACCCAGTGGTAGATAGGTGTTTTGTATTGTATGTGTACACACTGGTAGATAGGTGTTTTGTATTGTATGCGTACCCACTGGTAGATAGGTGTTTTGTATTGTATGCGTACACACTGGTAGATTGGTGTTTTGTATTGTATGTGTACACACTGGTAGATAGGTGTTTTGTATTGTATGCGTACCCACTGGTAGATAGGTGTTTTGTACTGTATGTATACCCACTGGTAGATAGGTGTTTTGTACTGTATGTGTACACACTGGTAGATAGGTGTTTTGTATTGTATGTGTACCCAGTGGTAGATAGGTGTTTTGTATTGTATGTGTACCCAGTGGTAGATAGGTGTTTTGTACTGTATGTGTACACACTGGTAGATAGGTGTTTTGTATTGTATGTGTACCCAGTGGTAGATAGGTGTTTTGTATTTTATGTGTACACACTGGTAGATAGGTGTTTTGTATTGTATGTGTACACACTGGTAGATAGGTGTTTTGTACTGTATGTGTACACACTGGTATAGGTGTTTTGTATTGTATGTGTACACACTGGTAGATAGGTGTTTTGTATTGTATGTGTACCCAGTGGTAGATAGGTGTTTTGTACTGTATGTGTACACACTGGTAGATAGGTGTTTTGTACTGTATGTGTACCCACTGGTAGATAGGTGTTTTGTACTGTATGTGTACACACTGGTAGATAGGTGTTTTGTATTGTATGCGTACCCACTGGTAGATAGGTGTTTTGAATTGTATGTGTACACACTGGTAGATAGGTGTTTTGTATTGTATGTGTACACACTGGTAGATAGGTGTTTTGTATTGTATGTGTACCCAGTGGTAGATAGGTGTTTTGTACTGTATGTGTACACACTGGTATAGGTGTTTTGTATTGTATGTGTACACACTGGTAGATAGGTGTTTTGTATTGTATGTGTACCCAGTGGTAGATAGGTGTTTTGTACTGTATGTGTACACACTGGTAGATAGGTGTTTTGTATTGTATGTGTACCCAGTGGTAGATAGGTGTTTTGTATTGTATGCGTACCCAGTGGTAGATAGGTGTTTTGTATTGTATGTGTACACACTGGTAGATAGGTGTTTTGTATTGTATGCATACCCAGTGGTAGATAGGTGTTTTGTATTGTATGTATACCCACTGGTAGATAGGTGTTTTGTATTGTATGCGTACACACTGGTAGATTGGTGTTTTGTATTGTATGCGTACCCAGTGGTAGATAGGTGTTTTGTATTGTATGTGTACCCAGTGGTAGATAGGTGTTTTGTATTGTATGTGTACACACTGGTAGATAGGTGTTTTGCATTGTATGTGTACCCAGTGGTAGATAGGTGTTTTGTATTGTATGTGTACACACTGGTAGATAGGTGTTTTGTATTGTATGCGTACACACTGGTAGATAGGTGTTTTGTACTGTATGTGTACACACTGGTAGATAGGTGTTTTGTATTGTATGTGTACACACTGGTAGATAGGTGTTTTGTATTGTATGTGTACATACTGGTAGATAGGTGTTTTGTACTGTATGTGTACACACTGGTAGATAGGTGTTTTGTATTGTATGTGTACCCAGTGGTAGATAGGTGTTTTGTATTGTATGTGTACCCAGTGGTAGATAGGTGTTTTGTATTGTATGTGTACACACTGGTAGATAGGTGTTTTGTATTGTATGTGTACATACTGGTAGATAGGTGTTTTGTACTGTATGTGTACACACTGGTAGATAGGTGTTTTGTATTGTATGTGTACCCAGTGGTAGATAGGTGTTTTGTATTGTATGTGTACCCAGTGGTAGATAGGTGTTTTGTATTGTATGTGTACACACTGGTAGATAGGTGTTTTGTATTGTATGCGTACCCACTGGTAGATAGGTGTTTTGTATTGTATGCGTACACACTGGTAGATTGGTGTTTTGTATTGTATGTGTACACACTGGTAGATAGGTGTTTTGTATTGTATGCGTACCCACTGGTAGATAGGTGTTTTGTACTGTATGTATACCCACTGGTAGATAGGTGTTTTGTATTGTATGTGTACACACTGGTAGATAGGTGTTTTGTATTGTATGCGTACCCAGTGGTAGATAGGTGTTTTGTATTGTATGTGTACCCAGTGGTAGATAGGTGTTTTGTATTGTATGTGTACACACTGGTAGATAGGTGTTTTGCATTGTATGTGTACCCAGTGGTAGATAGGTGTTTTGTATTGTATGTGTACACACTGGTAGATAGGTGTTTTGTATTGTATGCATACACACTGGTAGATAGGTGTTTTGTACTGTATGTGTACACACTGGTAGATAGGTGTTTTGTATTGTATGTGTACACACTGGTAGATAGGTGTTTTGTATTGTATGTGTACACACTGGTAGATAGGTGTTTTGTACTGTATGTGTACACACTGGTAGATAGGTGTTTTGTATTGTATGTGTACCCAGTGGTAGATAGGTGTTTTGTATTGTATGTGTACCCAGTGGTAGATAGGTGTTTTGTATTGTATGTGTACCCACTGGTAGATATGTGTTTTGTATTGTATGCGTACACACTGGTAGATTGGTGTTTTGTATTGTATGTGTACACACTGGTAGATAGGTGTTTTGTATTGTATGCGTACCCACTGGTAGATAGGTGTTTTGTACTGTATGTATACCCACTGGTAGATAGGTGTTTTGTACTGTATGTGTACACACTGGTAGATAGGTGTTTTGTATTGTATCTGTACCCAGTGGTAGATAGGTGTTTTGTATTGTATGTGTACCCAGTGGTAGATAGGTGTTTTGTATTGTATGTGTACCCAGTGGTAGATAGGTGTTTTGTATTGTATGTGTACACACTGGTATATAGGTGTTTTGTATTGTATGCGTACACACTGGTAGATAGGTGTTTTGTATTGTATGTGTACACACTGGTAGATAGGTGTTTTGTATTGTATGTGTACACACTGGTAGATAGGTGTTTTGTATTGTATGCGTACACACTGGTAGATAGGTGTTTTGTACTGTATGTGTACACACTGGTAGATAGGTGTTTTGTATTGTATGTGTACACAGTGGTAGATAGGTGTTTTATATTGTATGTGTACACACTGGTAGATAGGTGTTTTGTACTGTATGTGTACACACTGGTAGATAGGTGTTTTGTATTGTATGTGTACCCAGTGGTAGATAGGTGTTTTGTATTGTATGTGTACCCAGTGGTAGATAGGTGTTTTGTACTGTATGTGTACACACTGGTATAGGTGTTTTGTATTGTATGTGTACACACTGGTAGATAGGTGTTTTGTATTGTATGTGTACCCAGTGGTAGATAGGTGTTTTGTACTGTATGTGTACACACTGGTAGATAGGTGTTTTGTACTGTATGTGTACCCACTGGTAGATAGGTGTTTTGTACTGTATGTGTACACACTGGTAGATAGGTGTTTTGTATTGTATGCGTACCCACTGGTAGATAGGTGTTTTGTATTGTATGTTTACACACTGGTAGATAGGTGTTTTGTATTGTATGTGTACACACTGGTAGATAGGTGTTTTGTATTCTATGTGTACCCACTGGTAGATAGGTGTTTTGTATTGTATGTGTACCCAGTGGTAGATAGGTGTTTTGTATTGTATGTGTACACACTGGTAGATAGGTGTTTTGTATTGTATGTGTACACACTGGTAGATAGGTGTTTTGTATTGTATGCGTACCCAGTGGTAGATAGGTGTTTTGTATTGTATGTGTACCCAGTGGTAGATAGGTGTTTTGTATTGTATGTGTACACACTGGTAGATAGGTGTTTTGCATTGTATGTGTACCCAGTGGTAGATAGGTGTTTTGTATTGTATGTGTACACACTGGTAGATAGGTGTTTTGTATTGTATGCGTACACACTGGTAGATAGGTGTTTTGTACTGTATGTGTACACACTGGTAGATAGGTGTTTTGTATTGTATGTGTACACACTGGTAGATAGGTGTTTTGTATTGTATGTGTACATACTGGTAGATAGGTGTTTTGTACTGTATGTGTACACACTGGTAGATAGGTGTTTTGTATTGTATGTGTACCCAGTGGTAGATAGGTGTTTTGTATTGTATGTGTACCCAGTGGTAGATAGGTGTTTTGTATTGTATGTGTACACACTGGTAGATAGGTGTTTTGTATTGTATGTGTACATACTGGTAGATAGGTGTTTTGTACTGTATGTGTACACACTGGTAGATAGGTGTTTTGTATTGTATGTGTACCCAGTGGTAGATAGGTGTTTTGTATTGTATGTGTACCCAGTGGTAGATAGGTGTTTTGTATTGTATGTGTACACACTGGTAGATAGGTGTTTTGTATTGTATGCGTACCCACTGGTAGATAGGTGTTTTGTATTGTATGCGTACACACTGGTAGATTGGTGTTTTGTATTGTATGTGTACACACTGGTAGATAGGTGTTTTGTATTGTATGCGTACCCACTGGTAGATAGGTGTTTTGTACTGTATGTATACCCACTGGTAGATAGGTGTTTTGTACTGTATGTGTACACACTGGTAGATAGGTGTTTTGTATTGTATGTGTACCCAGTGGTAGATAGGTGTTTTGTACTGTATGTGTACACACTCGTAGATAGGTGTTTTGTATTGTATGTGTACCCAGTGGTAGATAGGTGTTTTGTATTTTATGTGTACACACTGGTAGATAGGTGTTTTGTATTGTATGTGTACACACTGGTAGATAGGTGTTTTGTACTGTATGTGTACACACTGGTATAGGTGTTTTGTATTGTATGTGTACACACTGGTAGATAGGTGTTTTGTATTGTATGTGTACCCAGTGGTAGATAGGTGTTTTGTACTGTATGTGTACACACTGGTAGATAGGTGTTTTGTACTGTATGTGTACCCACTGGTAGATAGGTGTTTTGTACTGTATGTGTACACACTGGTAGATAGGTGTTTTGTATTGTATGCGTACCCACTGGTAGATAGGTGTTTTGAATTGTATGTGTACACACTGGTAGATAGGTGTTTTGTATTGTATGTGTACACACTGGTAGATAGGTGTTTTGTATTGTATGTGTACCCAGTGGTAGATAGGTGTTTTGTACTGTATGTGTACACACTGGTATAGGTGTTTTGTATTGTATGTGTACACACTGGTAGATAGGTGTTTTGTATTGTATGTGTACCCAGTGGTAGATAGGTGTTTTGTACTGTATGTGTACACACTGGTAGATAGGTGTTTTGTATTGTATGCATACCCAGTGGTAGATAGGTGTTTTGTATTGTATGTATACCCACTGGTAGATAGGTGTTTTGTATTGTATGCGTACACACTGGTAGATTGGTGTTTTGTATTGTATGTGTACACACTGGTAGATAGGTGTTTTGTATTGTATGCATACCCACTGGTATATAGGTGTTTTGTATTGTATGTGTACACACTGGTAGATAGGTGTTTTGTATTGTATGCGTACCCACTGGTAGATTGGTGTTTTGTATTGTATGTGTACACACTGGTAGATAGGTGTTTTGTATTGTATGTGTACACACTGGTAGATAGGTGTTTTGTATTGTATGCGTACCCACTGGTATATAGGTGTTTTGTATTGTATGCGTACACACTGGTAGATTGGTGTTTTGTACTGTATGTGTACACACTGGTAGATAGGTGTTTTGTATTGTTTGTGTACCCAGTGGTAGATAGGTGTTTTGTATTGTATGCATACCCAGTGGTAGATAGGTGTTTTGTATTGTATGTGTACCCAGTGGTAGATAGGTGTTTTGTATTGTATGCGTACCCAGTGGTAGATAGGTGTTTTGTATTGTATGTGTACACACTGGTAGATAGGTGTTTTGTATTGTATGCATACCCAGTGGTAGATAGGTGTTTTGTATTGTATGTATACCCACTGGTAGATAGGTGTTTTGTATTGTATGCGTACACACTGGTAGATTGGTGTTTTGTATTGTATGCGTACCCAGTGGTAGATAGGTGTTTTGTATTGTATGTGTACCCAGTGGTAGATAGGTGTTTTGTATTGTATGTGTACACACTGGTAGATAGGTGTTTTGCATTGTATGTGTACCCAGTGGTAGATAGGTGTTTTGTATTGTATGTGTACACACTGGTAGATAGGTGTTTTGTATTGTATGCGTACACACTGGTAGATAGGTGTTTTGTACTGTATGTGTACACACTGGTAGATAGGTGTTTTGTATTGTATGTGTACACACTGGTAGATAGGTGTTTTGTATTGTATGTGTACATACTGGTAGATAGGTGTTTTGTACTGTATGTGTACACACTGGTAGATAGGTGTTTTGTATTGTATGTGTACCCAGTGGTAGATAGGTGTTTTGTATTGTATGTGTACCCAGTGGTAGATAGGTGTTTTGTATTGTATGTGTACACACTGGTAGATAGGTGTTTTGTATTGTATGTGTACATACTGGTAGATAGGTGTTTTGTACTGTATGTGTACACACTGGTAGATAGGTGTTTTGTATTGTATGTGTACCCAGTGGTAGATAGGTGTTTTGTATTGTATGTGTACCCAGTGGTAGATAGGTGTTTTGTATTGTATGTGTACACACTGGTAGATAGGTGTTTTGTATTGTATGCGTACCCACTGGTAGATAGGTGTTTTGTATTGTATGCGTACACACTGGTAGATTGGTGTTTTGTATTGTATGTGTACACACTGGTAGATAGGTGTTTTGTATTGTATGCGTACCCACTGGTAGATAGGTGTTTTGTACTGTATGTATACCCACTGGTAGATAGGTGTTTTGTACTGTATGTGTACACACTGGTAGATAGGTGTTTTGTATTGTATGTGTACCCAGTGGTAGATAGGTGTTTTGTATTGTATGTGTACCCAGTGGTAGATAGGTGTTTTGTACTGTATGTGTACACACTGGTAGATAGGTGTTTTGTATTGTATGTGTACCCAGTGGTAGATAGGTGTTTTGTATTTTATGTGTACACACTGGTAGATAGGTGTTTTGTATTGTATGTGTACACACTGGTAGATAGGTGTTTTGTACTGTATGTGTACACACTGGTATAGGTGTTTTGTATTGTATGTGTACACACTGGTAGATAGGTGTTTTGTATTGTATGTGTACCCAGTGGTAGATAGGTGTTTTGTACTGTATGTGTACACACTGGTAGATAGGTGTTTTGTACTGTATGTGTACCCACTGGTAGATAGGTGTTTTGTACTGTATGTGTACACACTGGTAGATAGGTGTTTTGTATTGTATGCGTACCCACTGGTAGATAGGTGTTTTGAATTGTATGTGTACACACTGGTAGATAGGTGTTTTGTATTGTATGTGTACACACTGGTAGATAGGTGTTTTGTATTGTATGTGTACCCAGTGGTAGATAGGTGTTTTGTACTGTATGTGTACACACTGGTATAGGTGTTTTGTATTGTATGTGTACACACTGGTAGATAGGTGTTTTGTATTGTATGTGTACCCAGTGGTAGATAGGTGTTTTGTACTGTATGTGTACACACTGGTAGATAGGTGTTTTGTATTGTATGTGTACCCAGTGGTAGATAGGTGTTTTGTATTGTATGCGTACCCAGTGGTAGATAGGTGTTTTGTATTGTATGTGTACACACTGGTAGATAGGTGTTTTGTATTGTATGCATACCCAGTGGTAGATAGGTGTTTTGTATTGTATGTATACCCACTGGTAGATAGGTGTTTTGTATTGTATGCGTACACACTGGTAGATTGGTGTTTTGTATTGTATGCGTACCCAGTGGTAGATAGGTGTTTTGTATTGTATGTGTACCCAGTGGTAGATAGGTGTTTTGTATTGTATGTGTACACACTGGTAGATAGGTGTTTTGCATTGTATGTGTACCCAGTGGTAGATAGGTGTTTTGTATTGTATGTGTACACACTGGTAGATAGGTGTTTTGTATTGTATGCGTACACACTGGTAGATAGGTGTTTTGTACTGTATGTGTACACACTGGTAGATAGGTGTTTTGTATTGTATGTGTACACACTGGTAGATAGGTGTTTTGTATTGTATGTGTACATACTGGTAGATAGGTGTTTTGTACTGTATGTGTACACACTGGTAGATAGGTGTTTTGTATTGTATGTGTACCCAGTGGTAGATAGGTGTTTTGTATTGTATGTGTACCCAGTGGTAGATAGGTGTTTTGTATTGTATGTGTACACACTGGTAGATAGGTGTTTTGTATTGTATGTGTACATACTGGTAGATAGGTGTTTTGTACTGTATGTGTACACACTGGTAGATAGGTGTTTTGTATTGTATGTGTACCCAGTGGTAGATAGGTGTTTTGTATTGTATGTGTACCCAGTGGTAGATAGGTGTTTTGTATTGTATGTGTACACACTGGTAGATAGGTGTTTTGTATTGTATGCGTACCCACTGGTAGATAGGTGTTTTGTATTGTATGCGTACACACTGGTAGATTGGTGTTTTGTATTGTATGTGTACACACTGGTAGATAGGTGTTTTGTATTGTATGCGTACCCACTGGTAGATAGGTGTTTTGTACTGTATGTATACCCACTGGTAGATAGGTGTTTTGTATTGTATGTGTACACACTGGTAGATAGGTGTTTTGTATTGTATGCGTACCCAGTGGTAGATAGGTGTTTTGTATTGTATGTGTACCCAGTGGTAGATAGGTGTTTTGTATTGTATGTGTACACACTGGTAGATAGGTGTTTTGCATTGTATGTGTACCCAGTGGTAGATAGGTGTTTTGTATTGTATGTGTACACACTGGTAGATAGGTGTTTTGTATTGTATGCATACACACTGGTAGATAGGTGTTTTGTACTGTATGTGTACACACTGGTAGATAGGTGTTTTGTATTGTATGTGTACACACTGGTAGATAGGTGTTTTGTATTGTATGTGTACACACTGGTAGATAGGTGTTTTGTACTGTATGTGTACACACTGGTAGATAGGTGTTTTGTATTGTATGTGTACCCAGTGGTAGATAGGTGTTTTGTATTGTATGTGTACCCAGTGGTAGATAGGTGTTTTGTATTGTATGTGTACCCACTGGTAGATATGTGTTTTGTATTGTATGCGTACACACTGGTAGATTGGTGTTTTGTATTGTATGTGTACACACTGGTAGATAGGTGTTTTGTATTGTATGCGTACCCACTGGTAGATAGGTGTTTTGTACTGTATGTATACCCACTGGTAGATAGGTGTTTTGTACTGTATGTGTACACACTGGTAGATAGGTGTTTTGTATTGTATCTGTACCCAGTGGTAGATAGGTGTTTTGTATTGTATGTGTACCCAGTGGTAGATAGGTGTTTTGTATTGTATGTGTACCCAGTGGTAGATAGGTGTTTTGTATTGTATGTGTACACACTGGTAGATAGGTGTTTTGTATTGTATGTGTACACACTGGTAGATAGGTGTTTTGTATTGTATGTGTACCCAGTGGTAGATAGGTATTTTGTACTGTATGTGTACACACTGGTATATAGGTGTTTTGTATTGTATGTGTACACACTGGTAGATATGTGTTTTGTATTCTATGTGTACCCACTGGTAGATAGGTGTTTTGTATTGTATGTGTACCCAGTGGTAGATAGGTGTTTTGTATTGTATGTGTACACACTGGTAGATATGTGTTTTGTATTGTATGTATACCCAGTGGTAGATAGGTGTTTTGTATTGTATGCGTACCCAGTGGTAGATAGGTGTTTTGTATTGTATGTGTACCCAGTGGTAGATAGGTGTTTTGTACTGTATGTGTACACACTGGTAGATAGGTGTTTTGTATTGTATGTGTACACACTGGTAGATAGGTATTTTGTATTGTATGTGTACCCAGTGGTATATAGGTGTTTTGTACTGTATGTGTACACACTGGTAGATAGGTGTTTTGTACTGTATGTGTACCCACTGGTAGATAGGTGTTTTGTACTGTATGTGTACACACTGGTAGATAGGTGTTTTGTATTGTATGCGTACCCACTGGTAGATAGGTGTTTTGTATTGTATGTGTACACACTGGTAGATAGGTGTTTTGTATTGTATGTGTACACACTGGTAGATATGTGTTTTGTATTCTATGTGTACCCACTGGTAGATAGGTGTTTTGTATTGTATGTGTACCCAGTGGTAGATAGGTGTTTTGTATTGTATGTGTACACACTGGTAGATAGGTGTTTTGTATTGTATGTATACCCAGTGGTAGATAGGTGTTTTGTATTGTATGCGTACCCAGTGGTAGATAGGTGTTTTGTATTGTATGTGTACCCAGTGGTAGATAGGTGTTTTGTATTGTATGCGTACCCAGTGGTAGATAGGTGTTTTGTATTGTATGTGTACACACTGGTAGATATGTGTTTTGTATTGTATGCATACCCAGTGGTAGATAGGTGTTTTGTATTGTATGTATACCCACTGGTAGATAGGTGTTTTGTATTGTATGCGTACACACTGGTAGATTGGTGTTTTGTATTGTATGTGTACACACTGGTAGATAGGTGTTTTGTATTGTATGCATACCCACTGGTAGATAGGTGTTTTGTATTGTATGTGTACACACTGGTAGATAGGTGTTTTGTATTGTATGCGTACCCACTGGTAGATTGGTGTTTTGTATTGTATGTGTACACACTGGTAGATAGGTGTTTTGTATTGTATGTGTACACACTGATAGATAGGTGTTTTGTATTGTATGCGTACCCACTGGTATATAGGTGTTTTGTATTGTATGCGTACACACTGGTAGATTGGTGTTTTGTATTGTATGTGTACACACTGGTAGATAGGTGTTTTGTATTGTATGTGTACACACTGGTAGATAGGTGTTTTGTATTGTATGCATACACACTGGTAGATAGGTGTTTTGTACTGTATGTGTACACACTGGTAGATAGGTGTTTTGTATTGTATGTGTACACACTGGTAGATAGGTGTTTTGTATTGTATGTGTACACACTGGTAGATAGGTGTTTTGTACTGTATGTGTACACACTGGTAGATAGGTGTTTTGTATTGTATGTGTACCCAGTGGTAGATAGGTGTTTTGTATTGTATGTGTACCCAGTGGTAGATAGGTGTTGTGTATTGTATGCGTACCCACTGGTAGATAGGTGTTTTGTATTGTATGTGTACACACTGGTAGATAGGTGTTTTGTATTGTATGTGTACACACTGGTAGATATGTGTTTTGTATTCTATGTGTACCCACTGGTAGATAGGTGTTTTGTATTGTATGTGTACCCAGTGGTAGATAGGTGTTTTGTATTGTATGTGTACACACTGGTAGATAGGTGTTTTGTATTGTATGTATACCCAGTGGTAGATAGGTGTTTTGTATTGTATGCGTACCCAGTGGTAGATAGGTGTTTTGTATTGTATGTGTACCCAGTGGTAGATAGGTGTTTTGTATTGTATGCGTACCCAGTGGTAGATAGGTGTTTTGTATTGTATGTGTACACACTGGTAGATAGGTGTTTTGTATTGTATGCATACCCAGTGGTAGATAGGTGTTTTGTATTGTATGTATACCCACTGGTAGATAGGTGTTTTGTATTGTATGCGTACACACTGGTAGATTGGTGTTTTGTATTGTATGTGTACACACTGGTAGATAGGTGTTTTGTATTGTATGCATACCCACTGGTAGATAGGTGTTTTGTATTGTATGTGTACACACTGGTAGATAGGTGTTTTTTATTGTATGCGTACCCACTGGTAGATTGGTGTTTTGTATTGTATGTGTACACACTGGTAGATAGGTGTTTTGTATTGTATGTGTACACACTGATAGATAGGTGTTTTGTATTGTATGCGTACCCACTGGTATATAGGTGTTTTGTATTGTATGCGTACACACTGGTAGATTGGTGTTTTGTATTGTATGTGTACACACTGGTAGATAGGTGTTTTGTATTGTATGTGTACACACTGGTAGATAGGTGTTTTGTATTGTATGCATACACACTGGTAGATAGGTGTTTTGTACTGTATGTGTACACACTGGTAGATAGGTGTTTTGTATTGTATGTGTACACACTGGTAGATAGGTGTTTTGTATTGTATGTGTACACACTGGTAGATAGGTGTTTTGTACTGTATGTGTACACACTGGTAGATAGGTGTTTTGTATTGTTTGTGTACCCAGTGGTAGATAGGTGTTTTGTATTGTATGCATACCCAGTGGTAGATAGGTGTTTTGTATTGTATGTGTACCCAGTGGTAGATAGGTGTTTTGTATTGTATGCGTACCCAGTGGTAGATAGGTGTTTTGTATTGTATGTGTACACACTGGTAGATAGGTGTTTTGTATTGTATGCATACCCAGTGGTAGATAGGTGTTTTGTATTGTATGTATACCCACTGGTAGATAGGTGTTTTGTATTGTATGCGTACACACTGGTAGATTGGTGTTTTGTATTGTATGTGTACACACTGGTAGATAGGTGTTTTGTATTGTATGCATACCCACTGGTATATAGGTGTTTTGTATTGTATGTGTACACACTGGTAGATAGGTGTTTTGTATTGTATGCGTACCCACTGGTAGATTGGTGTTTTGTATTGTATGTGTACACACTGGTAGATAGGTGTTTTGTATTGTATGTGTACACACTGGTAGATAGGTGTTTTGTATTGTATGCGTACCCACTGGTATATAGGTGTTTTGTATTGTATGCGTACACACTGGTAGATAGGTGTTTTGTATTGTATGTGTACACACTGGTAGATAGGTGTTTTGTATTGTATGTGTACACACTGGTAGATAGGTGTTTTGTATTGTATGCGTACACACTGGTAGATAGGTGTTTTGTACTGTATGTGTACACACTGGTAGATAGGTGTTTTGTATTGTATGTGTACACAGTGGTAGATAGGTGTTTTATATTGTATGTGTACACACTGGTAGATAGGTGTTTTGTACTGTATGTGTACACACTGGTAGATAGGTGTTTTGTATTGTATGTGTACCCAGTGGTAGATAGGTGTTTTGTATTGTATGTGTACCCAGTGGTAGATAGGTGTTTTGTACTGTATGTGTACACACTGGTATAGGTGTTTTGTATTGTATGTGTACACACTGGTAGATAGGTGTTTTGTATTGTATGTGTACCCAGTGGTAGATAGGTGTTTTGTACTGTATGTGTACACACTGGTAGATAGGTGTTTTGTACTGTATGTGTACCCACTGGTAGATAGGTGTTTTGTACTGTATGTGTACACACTGGTAGATAGGTGTTTTGTATTGTATGCGTACCCACTGGTAGATAGGTGTTTTGTATTGTATGTTTACACACTGGTAGATAGGTGTTTTGTATTGTATGTGTACACACTGGTAGATAGGTGTTTTGTATTCTATGTGTACCCACTGGTAGATAGGTGTTTTGTATTGTATGTGTACCCAGTGGTAGATAGGTGTTTTGTATTGTATGTGTACACACTGGTAGATAGGTGTTTTGTATTGTATGTGTACACACTGGTAGATAGGTGTTTTGTATTGTATGCGTACCCAGTGGTAGATAGGTGTTTTGTATTGTATGTGTACCCAGTGGTAGATAGGTGTTTTGTATTGTATGTGTACACACTGGTAGATAGGTGTTTTGCATTGTATGTGTACCCAGTGGTAGATAGGTGTTTTGTATTGTATGTGTACACACTGGTAGATAGGTGTTTTGTATTGTATGCGTACACACTGGTAGATAGGTGTTTTGTACTGTATGTGTACACACTGGTAGATAGGTGTTTTGTATTGTATGTGTACACACTGGTAGATAGGTGTTTTGTATTGTATGTGTACATACTGGTAGATAGGTGTTTTGTACTGTATGTGTACACACTGGTAGATAGGTGTTTTGTATTGTATGTGTACCCAGTGGTAGATAGGTGTTTTGTATTGTATGTGTACCCAGTGGTAGATAGGTGTTTTGTATTGTATGTGTACACACTGGTAGATAGGTGTTTTGTATTGTATGTGTACATACTGGTAGATAGGTGTTTTGTACTGTATGTGTACACACTGGTAGATAGGTGTTTTGTATTGTATGTGTACCCAGTGGTAGATAGGTGTTTTGTATTGTATGTGTACCCAGTGGTAGATAGGTGTTTTGTATTGTATGTGTACACACTGGTAGATAGGTGTTTTGTATTGTATGCGTACCCACTGGTAGATAGGTGTTTTGTATTGTATGCGTACACACTGGTAGATTGGTGTTTTGTATTGTATGTGTACACACTGGTAGATAGGTGTTTTGTATTGTATGCGTACCCACTGGTAGATAGGTGTTTTGTACTGTATGTATACCCACTGGTAGATAGGTGTTTTGTACTGTATGTGTACACACTGGTAGATAGGTGTTTTGTATTGTATGTGTACCCAGTGGTAGATAGGTGTTTTGTATTGTATGTGTACCCAGTGGTAGATAGGTGTTTTGTACTGTATGTGTACACACTGGTAGATAGGTGTTTTGTATTGTATGTGTACCCAGTGGTAGATAGGTGTTTTGTATTTTATGTGTACACACTGGTAGATAGGTGTTTTGTATTGTATGTGTACACACTGGTAGATAGGTGTTTTGTACTGTATGTGTACACACTGGTATAGGTGTTTTGTATTGTATGTGTACACACTGGTAGATAGGTGTTTTGTATTGTATGTGTACCCAGTGGTAGATAGGTGTTTTGTACTGTATGTGTACACACTGGTAGATAGGTGTTTTGTACTGTATGTGTACCCACTGGTAGATAGGTGTTTTGTACTGTATGTGTACACACTGGTAGATAGGTGTTTTGTATTGTATGCGTACCCACTGGTAGATAGGTGTTTTGAATTGTATGTGTACACACTGGTAGATAGGTGTTTTGTATTGTATGTGTACACACTGGTAGATAGGTGTTTTGTATTGTATGTGTACCCAGTGGTAGATAGGTGTTTTGTACTGTATGTGTACACACTGGTATAGGTGTTTTGTATTGTATGTGTACACACTGGTAGATAGGTGTTTTGTATTGTATGTGTACCCAGTGGTAGATAGGTGTTTTGTACTGTATGTGTACACACTGGTAGATAGGTGTTTTGTATTGTATGCATACCCAGTGGTAGATAGGTGTTTTGTATTGTATGTATACCCACTGGTAGATAGGTGTTTTGTATTGTATGCGTACACACTGGTAGATTGGTGTTTTGTATTGTATGTGTACACACTGGTAGATAGGTGTTTTGTATTGTATGCATACCCACTGGTATATAGGTGTTTTGTATTGTATGTGTACACACTGGTAGATAGGTGTTTTGTATTGTATGCGTACCCACTGGTAGATTGGTGTTTTGTATTGTATGTGTACACACTGGTAGATAGGTGTTTTGTATTGTATGTGTACACACTGGTAGATAGGTGTTTTGTATTGTATGCGTACCCACTGGTATATAGGTGTTTTGTATTGTATGCGTACACACTGGTAGATTGGTGTTTTGTACTGTATGTGTACACACTGGTAGATAGGTGTTTTGTATTGTTTGTGTACCCAGTGGTAGATAGGTGTTTTGTATTGTATGCATACCCAGTGGTAGATAGGTGTTTTGTATTGTATGTGTACCCAGTGGTAGATAGGTGTTTTGTATTGTATGCGTACCCAGTGGTAGATAGGTGTTTTGTATTGTATGTGTACACACTGGTAGATAGGTGTTTTGTATTGTATGCATACCCAGTGGTAGATAGGTGTTTTGTATTGTATGTATACCCACTGGTAGATAGGTGTTTTGTATTGTATGCGTACACACTGGTAGATTGGTGTTTTGTATTGTATGCGTACCCAGTGGTAGATAGGTGTTTTGTATTGTATGTGTACCCAGTGGTAGATAGGTGTTTTGTATTGTATGTGTACACACTGGTAGATAGGTGTTTTGCATTGTATGTGTACCCAGTGGTAGATAGGTGTTTTGTATTGTATGTGTACACACTGGTAGATAGGTGTTTTGTATTGTATGCGTACACACTGGTAGATAGGTGTTTTGTACTGTATGTGTACACACTGGTAGATAGGTGTTTTGTATTGTATGTGTACACACTGGTAGATAGGTGTTTTGTATTGTATGTGTACATACTGGTAGATAGGTGTTTTGTACTGTATGTGTACACACTGGTAGATAGGTGTTTTGTATTGTATGTGTACCCAGTGGTAGATAGGTGTTTTGTATTGTATGTGTACCCAGTGGTAGATAGGTGTTTTGTATTGTATGTGTACACACTGGTAGATAGGTGTTTTGTATTGTATGTGTACATACTGGTAGATAGGTGTTTTGTACTGTATGTGTACACACTGGTAGATAGGTGTTTTGTATTGTATGTGTACCCAGTGGTAGATAGGTGTTTTGTATTGTATGTGTACCCAGTGGTAGATAGGTGTTTTGTATTGTATGTGTACACACTGGTAGATAGGTGTTTTGTATTGTATGCGTACCCACTGGTAGATAGGTGTTTTGTATTGTATGCGTACACACTGGTAGATTGGTGTTTTGTATTGTATGTGTACACACTGGTAGATAGGTGTTTTGTATTGTATGCGTACCCACTGGTAGATAGGTGTTTTGTACTGTATGTATACCCACTGGTAGATAGGTGTTTTGTACTGTATGTGTACACACTGGTAGATAGGTGTTTTGTATTGTATGTGTACCCAGTGGTAGATAGGTGTTTTGTATTGTATGTGTACCCAGTGGTAGATAGGTGTTTTGTACTGTATGTGTACACACTGGTAGATAGGTGTTTTGTATTGTATGTGTACCCAGTGGTAGATAGGTGTTTTGTATTTTATGTGTACACACTGGTAGATAGGTGTTTTGTATTGTATGTGTACACACTGGTAGATAGGTGTTTTGTACTGTATGTGTACACACTGGTATAGGTGTTTTGTATTGTATGTGTACACACTGGTAGATAGGTGTTTTGTATTGTATGTGTACCCAGTGGTAGATAGGTGTTTTGTACTGTATGTGTACACACTGGTAGATAGGTGTTTTGTACTGTATGTGTACCCACTGGTAGATAGGTGTTTTGTATTGTATGTGTACACACTGGTAGATAGGTGTTTTGTATTGTATGCATACCCACTGGTAGATAGGTGTTTTGTATTGTATGTGTACACACTGGTAGATAGGTGTTTTTTATTGTATGCGTACCCACTGGTAGATTGGTGTTTTGTATTGTATGTGTACACACTGGTAGATAGGTGTTTTGTATTGTATGTGTACACACTGATAGATAGGTGTTTTGTATTGTATGCGTACCCACTGGTATATAGGTGTTTTGTATTGTATGCGTACACACTGGTAGATTGGTGTTTTGTATTGTATGTGTACACACTGGTAGATAGGTGTTTTGTATTGTATGTGTACACACTGGTAGATAGGTGTTTTGTATTGTATGCATACACACTGGTAGATAGGTGTTTTGTACTGTATGTGTACACACTGGTAGATAGGTGTTTTGTATTGTATGTGTACACACTGGTAGATAGGTGTTTTGTATTGTATGTGTACACACTGGTAGATAGGTGTTTTGTACTGTATGTGTACACACTGGTAGATAGGTGTTTTGTATTGTTTGTGTACCCAGTGGTAGATAGGTGTTTTGTATTGTATGCATACCCAGTGGTAGATAGGTGTTTTGTATTGTATGTGTACCCAGTGGTAGATAGGTGTTTTGTATTGTATGCGTACCCAGTGGTAGATAGGTGTTTTGTATTGTATGTGTACACACTGGTAGATAGGTGTTTTGTATTGTATGCATACCCAGTGGTAGATAGGTGTTTTGTATTGTATGTATACCCACTGGTAGATAGGTGTTTTGTATTGTATGCGTACACACTGGTAGATTGGTGTTTTGTATTGTATGTGTACACACTGGTAGATAGGTGTTTTGTATTGTATGCATACCCACTGGTATATAGGTGTTTTGTATTGTATGTGTACACACTGGTAGATAGGTGTTTTGTATTGTATGCGTACCCACTGGTAGATTGGTGTTTTGTATTGTATGTGTACACACTGGTAGATAGGTGTTTTGTATTGTATGTGTACACACTGGTAGATAGGTGTTTTGTATTGTATGCGTACCCACTGGTATATAGGTGTTTTGTATTGTATGCGTACACACTGGTAGATAGGTGTTTTGTATTGTATGTGTACACACTGGTAGATAGGTGTTTTGTATTGTATGTGTACACACTGGTAGATAGGTGTTTTGTATTGTATGCGTACACACTGGTAGATAGGTGTTTTGTACTGTATGTGTACACACTGGTAGATAGGTGTTTTGTATTGTATGTGTACACAGTGGTAGATAGGTGTTTTATATTGTATGTGTACACACTGGTAGATAGGTGTTTTGTACTGTATGTGTACACACTGGTAGATAGGTGTTTTGTATTGTATGTGTACCCAGTGGTAGATAGGTGTTTTGTATTGTATGTGTACCCAGTGGTAGATAGGTGTTTTGTACTGTATGTGTACACACTGGTATAGGTGTTTTGTATTGTATGTGTACACACTGGTAGATAGGTGTTTTGTATTGTATGTGTACCCAGTGGTAGATAGGTGTTTTGTACTGTATGTGTACACACTGGTAGATAGGTGTTTTGTACTGTATGTGTACCCACTGGTAGATAGGTGTTTTGTACTGTATGTGTACACACTGGTAGATAGGTGTTTTGTATTGTATGCGTACCCACTGGTAGATAGGTGTTTTGTATTGTATGTTTACACACTGGTAGATAGGTGTTTTGTATTGTATGTGTACACACTGGTAGATAGGTGTTTTGTATTCTATGTGTACCCACTGGTAGATAGGTGTTTTGTATTGTATGTGTACCCAGTGGTAGATAGGTGTTTTGTATTGTATGTGTACACACTGGTAGATAGGTGTTTTGTATTGTATGTGTACACACTGGTAGATAGGTGTTTTGTATTGTATGCGTACCCAGTGGTAGATAGGTGTTTTGTATTGTATGTGTACCCAGTGGTAGATAGGTGTTTTGTATTGTATGTGTACACACTGGTAGATAGGTGTTTTGCATTGTATGTGTACCCAGTGGTAGATAGGTGTTTTGTATTGTATGTGTACACACTGGTAGATAGGTGTTTTGTATTGTATGCGTACACACTGGTAGATAGGTGTTTTGTACTGTATGTGTACACACTGGTAGATAGGTGTTTTGTATTGTATGTGTACACACTGGTAGATAGGTGTTTTGTATTGTATGTGTACATACTGGTAGATAGGTGTTTTGTACTGTATGTGTACACACTGGTAGATAGGTGTTTTGTATTGTATGTGTACCCAGTGGTAGATAGGTGTTTTGTATTGTATGTGTACCCAGTGGTAGATAGGTGTTTTGTATTGTATGTGTACACACTGGTAGATAGGTGTTTTGTATTGTATGTGTACATACTGGTAGATAGGTGTTTTGTACTGTATGTGTACACACTGGTAGATAGGTGTTTTGTATTGTATGTGTACCCAGTGGTAGATAGGTGTTTTGTATTGTATGTGTACCCAGTGGTAGATAGGTGTTTTGTATTGTATGTGTACACACTGGTAGATAGGTGTTTTGTATTGTATGCGTACCCACTGGTAGATAGGTGTTTTGTATTGTATGCGTACACACTGGTAGATTGGTGTTTTGTATTGTATGTGTACACACTGGTAGATAGGTGTTTTGTATTGTATGCGTACCCACTGGTAGATAGGTGTTTTGTACTGTATGTATACCCACTGGTAGATAGGTGTTTTGTACTGTATGTGTACACACTGGTAGATAGGTGTTTTGTATTGTATGTGTACCCAGTGGTAGATAGGTGTTTTGTATTGTATGTGTACCCAGTGGTAGATAGGTGTTTTGTACTGTATGTGTACACACTGGTAGATAGGTGTTTTGTATTGTATGTGTACCCAGTGGTAGATAGGTGTTTTGTATTTTATGTGTACACACTGGTAGATAGGTGTTTTGTATTGTATGTGTACACACTGGTAGATAGGTGTTTTGTACTGTATGTGTACACACTGGTATAGGTGTTTTGTATTGTATGTGTACACACTGGTAGATAGGTGTTTTGTATTGTATGTGTACCCAGTGGTAGATAGGTGTTTTGTACTGTATGTGTACACACTGGTAGATAGGTGTTTTGTACTGTATGTGTACCCACTGGTAGATAGGTGTTTTGTACTGTATGTGTACACACTGGTAGATAGGTGTTTTGTATTGTATGCGTACCCACTGGTAGATAGGTGTTTTGAATTGTATGTGTACACACTGGTAGATAGGTGTTTTGTATTGTATGTGTACACACTGGTAGATAGGTGTTTTGTATTGTATGTGTACCCAGTGGTAGATAGGTGTTTTGTACTGTATGTGTACACACTGGTATAGGTGTTTTGTATTGTATGTGTACACACTGGTAGATAGGTGTTTTGTATTGTATGTGTACCCAGTGGTAGATAGGTGTTTTGTACTGTATGTGTACACACTGGTAGATAGGTGTTTTGTATTGTATGCATACCCAGTGGTAGATAGGTGTTTTGTATTGTATGTATACCCACTGGTAGATAGGTGTTTTGTATTGTATGCGTACACACTGGTAGATTGGTGTTTTGTATTGTATGTGTACACACTGGTAGATAGGTGTTTTGTATTGTATGCATACCCACTGGTATATAGGTGTTTTGTATTGTATGTGTACACACTGGTAGATAGGTGTTTTGTATTGTATGCGTACCCACTGGTAGATTGGTGTTTTGTATTGTATGTGTACACACTGGTAGATAGGTGTTTTGTATTGTATGTGTACACACTGGTAGATAGGTGTTTTGTATTGTATGCGTACCCACTGGTATATAGGTGTTTTGTATTGTATGCGTACACACTGGTAGATTGGTGTTTTGTACTGTATGTGTACACACTGGTAGATAGGTGTTTTGTATTGTTTGTGTACCCAGTGGTAGATAGGTGTTTTGTATTGTATGCATACCCAGTGGTAGATAGGTGTTTTGTATTGTATGTGTACCCAGTGGTAGATAGGTGTTTTGTATTGTATGCGTACCCAGTGGTAGATAGGTGTTTTGTATTGTATGTGTACACACTGGTAGATAGGTGTTTTGTATTGTATGCATACCCAGTGGTAGATAGGTGTTTTGTATTGTATGTATACCCACTGGTAGATAGGTGTTTTGTATTGTATGCGTACACACTGGTAGATTGGTGTTTTGTATTGTATGCGTACCCAGTGGTAGATAGGTGTTTTGTATTGTATGTGTACCCAGTGGTAGATAGGTGTTTTGTATTGTATGTGTACACACTGGTAGATAGGTGTTTTGCATTGTATGTGTACCCAGTGGTAGATAGGTGTTTTGTATTGTATGTGTACACACTGGTAGATAGGTGTTTTGTATTGTATGCGTACACACTGGTAGATAGGTGTTTTGTACTGTATGTGTACACACTGGTAGATAGGTGTTTTGTATTGTATGTGTACACACTGGTAGATAGGTGTTTTGTATTGTATGTGTACATACTGGTAGATAGGTGTTTTGTACTGTATGTGTACACACTGGTAGATAGGTGTTTTGTATTGTATGTGTACCCAGTGGTAGATAGGTGTTTTGTATTGTATGTGTACCCAGTGGTAGATAGGTGTTTTGTATTGTATGTGTACACACTGGTAGATAGGTGTTTTGTATTGTATGTGTACATACTGGTAGATAGGTGTTTTGTACTGTATGTGTACACACTGGTAGATAGGTGTTTTGTATTGTATGTGTACCCAGTGGTAGATAGGTGTTTTGTATTGTATGTGTACCCAGTGGTAGATAGGTGTTTTGTATTGTATGTGTACACACTGGTAGATAGGTGTTTTGTATTGTATGCGTACCCACTGGTAGATAGGTGTTTTGTATTGTATGCGTACACACTGGTAGATTGGTGTTTTGTATTGTATGTGTACACACTGGTAGATAGGTGTTTTGTATTGTATGCGTACCCACTGGTAGATAGGTGTTTTGTACTGTATGTATACCCACTGGTAGATAGGTGTTTTGTACTGTATGTGTACACACTGGTAGATAGGTGTTTTGTATTGTATGTGTACCCAGTGGTAGATAGGTGTTTTGTATTGTATGTGTACCCAGTGGTAGATAGGTGTTTTGTACTGTATGTGTACACACTGGTAGATAGGTGTTTTGTATTGTATGTGTACCCAGTGGTAGATAGGTGTTTTGTATTTTATGTGTACACACTGGTAGATAGGTGTTTTGTATTGTATGTGTACACACTGGTAGATAGGTGTTTTGTACTGTATGTGTACACACTGGTATAGGTGTTTTGTATTGTATGTGTACACACTGGTAGATAGGTGTTTTGTATTGTATGTGTACCCAGTGGTAGATAGGTGTTTTGTACTGTATGTGTACACACTGGTAGATAGGTGTTTTGTACTGTATGTGTACCCACTGGTAGATAGGTGTTTTGTACTGTATGTGTACACACTGGTAGATAGGTGTTTTGTATTGTATGCGTACCCACTGGTAGATAGGTGTTTTGAATTGTATGTGTACACACTGGTAGATAGGTGTTTTGTATTGTATGTGTACACACTGGTAGATAGGTGTTTTGTATTGTATGTGTACCCAGTGGTAGATAGGTGTTTTGTACTGTATGTGTACACACTGGTATAGGTGTTTTGTATTGTATGTGTACACACTGGTAGATAGGTGTTTTGTATTGTATGTGTACCCAGTGGTAGATAGGTGTTTTGTACTGTATGTGTACACACTGGTAGATAGGTGTTTTGTATTGTATGTGTACCCAGTGGTAGATAGGTGTTTTGTATTGTATGCGTACCCAGTGGTAGATAGGTGTTTTGTATTGTATGTGTACACACTGGTAGATAGGTGTTTTGTATTGTATGCATACCCAGTGGTAGATAGGTGTTTTGTATTGTATGTATACCCACTGGTAGATAGGTGTTTTGTATTGTATGCGTACACACTGGTAGATTGGTGTTTTGTATTGTATGCGTACCCAGTGGTAGATAGGTGTTTTGTATTGTATGTGTACCCAGTGGTAGATAGGTGTTTTGTATTGTATGTGTACACACTGGTAGATAGGTGTTTTGCATTGTATGTGTACCCAGTGGTAGATAGGTGTTTTGTATTGTATGTGTACACACTGGTAGATAGGTGTTTTGTATTGTATGCGTACACACTGGTAGATAGGTGTTTTGTACTGTATGTGTACACACTGGTAGATAGGTGTTTTGTATTGTATGTGTACACACTGGTAGATAGGTGTTTTGTATTGTATGTGTACATACTGGTAGATAGGTGTTTTGTACTGTATGTGTACACACTGGTAGATAGGTGTTTTGTATTGTATGTGTACCCAGTGGTAGATAGGTGTTTTGTATTGTATGTGTACCCAGTGGTAGATAGGTGTTTTGTATTGTATGTGTACACACTGGTAGATAGGTGTTTTGTATTGTATGTGTACATACTGGTAGATAGGTGTTTTGTACTGTATGTGTACACACTGGTAGATAGGTGTTTTGTATTGTATGTGTACCCAGTGGTAGATAGGTGTTTTGTATTGTATGTGTACCCAGTGGTAGATAGGTGTTTTGTATTGTATGTGTACACACTGGTAGATAGGTGTTTTGTATTGTATGCGTACCCACTGGTAGATAGGTGTTTTGTATTGTATGCGTACACACTGGTAGATTGGTGTTTTGTATTGTATGTGTACACACTGGTAGATAGGTGTTTTGTATTGTATGCGTACCCACTGGTAGATAGGTGTTTTGTACTGTATGTATACCCACTGGTAGATAGGTGTTTTGTATTGTATGTGTACACACTGGTAGATAGGTGTTTTGTATTGTATGCGTACCCAGTGGTAGATAGGTGTTTTGTATTGTATGTGTACCCAGTGGTAGATAGGTGTTTTGTATTGTATGTGTACACACTGGTAGATAGGTGTTTTGCATTGTATGTGTACCCAGTGGTAGATAGGTGTTTTGTATTGTATGTGTACACACTGGTAGATAGGTGTTTTGTATTGTATGCATACACACTGGTAGATAGGTGTTTTGTACTGTATGTGTACACACTGGTAGATAGGTGTTTTGTATTGTATGTGTACACACTGGTAGATAGGTGTTTTGTATTGTATGTGTACACACTGGTAGATAGGTGTTTTGTACTGTATGTGTACACACTGGTAGATAGGTGTTTTGTATTGTATGTGTACCCAGTGGTAGATAGGTGTTTTGTATTGTATGTGCACCCAGTGGTAGATAGGTGTTTTGTATTGTATGTGTACCCACTGGTAGATATGTGTTTTGTATTGTATGCGTACACACTGGTAGATTGGTGTTTTGTATTGTATGTGTACACACTGGTAGATAGGTGTTTTGTATTGTATGCGTACCCACTGGTAGATAGGTGTTTTGTACTGTATGTATACCCACTGGTAGATAGGTGTTTTGTACTGTATGTGTACACACTGGTAGATAGGTGTTTTGTATTGTATCTGTACCCAGTGGTAGATAGGTGTTTTGTATTGTATGTGTACCCAGTGGTAGATAGGTGTTTTGTATTGTATGTGTACCCAGTGGTAGATAGGTGTTTTGTATTGTATGTGTACACACTGGTAGATAGGTGTTTTGTATTGTATGTGTACACACTGGTAGATAGGTGTTTTGTATTGTATGTGTACCCAGTGGTAGATAGGTATTTTGTACTGTATGTGTACACACTGGTATATAGGTGTTTTGTATTGTATGTGTACACACTGGTAGATAGGTGTTTTGTATTGTATGTGTACCCAGTGGTAGATAGGTGTTTTGTACTGTATGTGTACACACTGGTAGATAGGTGTTTTGTACTGTATGTGTACCCACTGGTAGATAGGTGTTTTGTACTGTATGTGTACACACTGGTAGATAGGTGTTTTGTATTGTATGCGTACCCACTGGTAGATAGGTGTTTTGTATTGTATGTGTACACACTGGTAGATAGGTGTTTTGTATTATATGTGTACACACTGGTAGATATGTGTTTTGTATTCTATGTGTACCCACTGGTAGATAGGTGTTTTGTATTGTATGTGTACCCAGTGGTAGATAGGTGTTTTGTATTGTATGTGTACACACTGGTAGATATGTGTTTTGTATTGTATGTATACCCAGTGGTAGATAGGTGTTTTGTATTGTATGCGTACCCAGTGGTAGATAGGTGTTTTGTATTGTATGTGTACCCAGTGGTAGATAGGTGTTTTGTACTGTATGTGTACACACTGGTAGATAGGTGTTTTGTATTGTATGTGTACACACTGGTAGATAGGTATTTTGTATTGTATGTGTACCCAGTGGTATATAGGTGTTTTGTACTGTATGTGTACACACTGGTAGATAGGTGTTTTGTACTGTATGTGTACCCACTGGTAGATAGGTGTTTTGTACTGTATGTGTACACACTGGTAGATAGGTGTTTTGTATTGTATGCGTACCCACTGGTAGATAGGTGTTTTGTATTGTATGTGTACACACTGGTAGATAGGTGTTTTGTATTGTATGTGTACACACTGGTAGATAGGTGTTTTGTATTGTATGTGTACACACTGGTAGATAGGTGTTTTGTATTGTATGTGTACCCAGTGGTAGATAGGTGTTTTGTACTGTATGTGTACACACTGGTATATAGGTGTTTTGTATTGTATGTGTACACACTGGTAGATAGGTGTTTTGTATTGTATGTGTACCCAGTGGTAGATAGGTGTTTTGTACTGTATGTGTACACACTGGTAGATAGGTGTTTTGTACTGTATGTGTACCCACTGGTAGATAGGTGTTTTGTACTGTATGTGTACACACTGGTAGATAGGTGTTTTGTATTGTATGCGTACCCACTGGTAGATAGGTGTTTTGTATTGTATGTGTACACACTGGTAGATAGGTGTTTTGTATTGTATGTGTACACACTGGTAGATATGTGTTTTGTATTCTATGTGTACCCACTGGTAGATAGGTGTTTTGTATTGTATGTGTACCCAGTGGTAGATAGGTGTTTTGTATTGTATGTGTACACACTGGTAGATATGTGTTTTGTATTGTATGTATACCCAGTGGTAGATAGGTGTTTTGTATTGTATGCGTACCCAGTGGTAGATAGGTGTTTTGTATTGTATGTGTACCCAGTGGTAGATAGGTGTTTTGTACTGTATGTGTACACACTGGTAGATAGGTGTTTTGTATTGTATGTGTACACACTGGTAGATAGGTATTTTGTATTGTATGTGTACCCAGTGGTATATAGGTGTTTTGTACTGTATGTGTACACACTGGTAGATATGTGTTTTGTACTGTATGTGTACCCACTGGTAGATAGGTGTTTTGTACTGTATGTGTACACACTGGTAGATAGGTGTTTTGTATTGTATGCGTACCCACTGGTAGATAGGTGTTTTGTATTGTATGTGTACACACTGGTAGATAGGTGTTTTGTATTGTATGTGTACACACTGGTAGATATGTGTTTTGTATTCTATGTGTACCCACTGGTAGATAGGTGTTTTGTATTGTATGTGTACCCAGTGGTAGATAGGTGTTTTGTATTGTATGTGTACACACTGGTAGATAGGTGTTTTGTATTGTATGTATACCCAGTGGTAGATAGGTGTTTTGTATTGTATGTGTACCCAGTGGTAGATAGGTGTTTTGTACTGTATGTGTACACACTGGTAGATAGGTGTTTTGTACTGTATGTGTACCCACTGGTAGATAGGTGTTTTGTACTGTATGTGTACACACTGGTAGATAGGTGTTTTGTATTGTATGCGTACCCACTGGTAGATAGGTGTTTTGAATTGTATGTGTACACACTGGTAGATAGGTGTTTTGTATTGTATGTGTACACACTGGTAGATAGGTGTTTTGTATTGTATGTGTACCCAGTGGTAGATAGGTGTTTTGTACTGTATGTGTACACACTGGTATAGGTGTTTTGTATTGTATGTGTACACACTGGTAGATAGGTGTTTTGTATTGTATGTGTACCCAGTGGTAGATAGGTGTTTTGTACTGTATGTGTACACACTGGTAGATAGGTGTTTTGTATTGTATGCATACCCAGTGGTAGATAGGTGTTTTGTATTGTATGTATACCCACTGGTAGATAGGTGTTTTGTATTGTATGCGTACACACTGGTAGATTGGTGTTTTGTATTGTATGTGTACACACTGGTAGATAGGTGTTTTGTATTGTATGCATACCCACTGGTATATAGGTGTTTTGTATTGTATGTGTACACACTGGTAGATAGGTGTTTTGTATTGTATGCGTACCCACTGGTAGATTGGTGTTTTGTATTGTATGTGTACACACTGGTAGATAGGTGTTTTGTATTGTATGTGTACACACTGGTAGATAGGTGTTTTGTATTGTATGCGTACCCACTGGTATATAGGTGTTTTGTATTGTATGCGTACACACTGGTAGATTGGTGTTTTGTACTGTATGTGTACACACTGGTAGATAGGTGTTTTGTATTGTTTGTGTACCCAGTGGTAGATAGGTGTTTTGTATTGTATGCATACCCAGTGGTAGATAGGTGTTTTGTATTGTATGTGTACCCAGTGGTAGATAGGTGTTTTGTATTGTATGCGTACCCAGTGGTAGATAGGTGTTTTGTATTGTATGTGTACACACTGGTAGATAGGTGTTTTGTATTGTATGCATACCCAGTGGTAGATAGGTGTTTTGTATTGTATGTATACCCACTGGTAGATAGGTGTTTTGTATTGTATGCGTACACACTGGTAGATTGGTGTTTTGTATTGTATGCGTACCCAGTGGTAGATAGGTGTTTTGTATTGTATGTGTACCCAGTGGTAGATAGGTGTTTTGTATTGTATGTGTACACACTGGTAGATAGGTGTTTTGCATTGTATGTGTACCCAGTGGTAGATAGGTGTTTTGTATTGTATGTGTACACACTGGTAGATAGGTGTTTTGTATTGTATGCGTACACACTGGTAGATAGGTGTTTTGTACTGTATGTGTACACACTGGTAGATAGGTGTTTTGTATTGTATGTGTACACACTGGTAGATAGGTGTTTTGTATTGTATGTGTACATACTGGTAGATAGGTGTTTTGTACTGTATGTGTACACACTGGTAGATAGGTGTTTTGTATTGTATGTGTACCCAGTGGTAGATAGGTGTTTTGTATTGTATGTGTACCCAGTGGTAGATAGGTGTTTTGTATTGTATGTGTACACACTGGTAGATAGGTGTTTTGTATTGTATGTGTACATACTGGTAGATAGGTGTTTTGTACTGTATGTGTACACACTGGTAGATAGGTGTTTTGTATTGTATGTGTACCCAGTGGTAGATAGGTGTTTTGTATTGTATGTGTACCCAGTGGTAGATAGGTGTTTTGTATTGTATGTGTACACACTGGTAGATAGGTGTTTTGTATTGTATGCGTACCCACTGGTAGATAGGTGTTTTGTATTGTATGCGTACACACTGGTAGATTGGTGTTTTGTATTGTATGTGTACACACTGGTAGATAGGTGTTTTGTATTGTATGCGTACCCACTGGTAGATAGGTGTTTTGTACTGTATGTATACCCACTGGTAGATAGGTGTTTTGTACTGTATGTGTACACACTGGTAGATAGGTGTTTTGTATTGTATGTGTACCCAGTGGTAGATAGGTGTTTTGTATTGTATGTGTACCCAGTGGTAGATAGGTGTTTTGTACTGTATGTGTACACACTGGTAGATAGGTGTTTTGTATTGTATGTGTACCCAGTGGTAGATAGGTGTTTTGTATTTTATGTGTACACACTGGTAGATAGGTGTTTTGTATTGTATGTGTACACACTGGTAGATAGGTGTTTTGTACTGTATGTGTACACACTGGTATAGGTGTTTTGTATTGTATGTGTACACACTGGTAGATAGGTGTTTTGTATTGTATGTGTACCCAGTGGTAGATAGGTGTTTTGTACTGTATGTGTACACACTGGTAGATAGGTGTTTTGTACTGTATGTGTACCCACTGGTAGATAGGTGTTTTGTACTGTATGTGTACACACTGGTAGATAGGTGTTTTGTATTGTATGCGTACCCACTGGTAGATAGGTGTTTTGAATTGTATGTGTACACACTGGTAGATAGGTGTTTTGTATTGTATGTGTACACACTGGTAGATAGGTGTTTTGTATTGTATGTGTACCCAGTGGTAGATAGGTGTTTTGTACTGTATGTGTACACACTGGTATAGGTGTTTTGTATTGTATGTGTACACACTGGTAGATAGGTGTTTTGTATTGTATGTGTACCCAGTGGTAGATAGGTGTTTTGTACTGTATGTGTACACACTGGTAGATAGGTGTTTTGTATTGTATGTGTACCCAGTGGTAGATAGGTGTTTTGTATTGTATGCGTACCCAGTGGTAGATAGGTGTTTTGTATTGTATGTGTACACACTGGTAGATAGGTGTTTTGTATTGTATGCATACCCAGTGGTAGATAGGTGTTTTGTATTGTATGTATACCCACTGGTAGATAGGTGTTTTGTATTGTATGCGTACACACTGGTAGATTGGTGTTTTGTATTGTATGCGTACCCAGTGGTAGATAGGTGTTTTGTATTGTATGTGTACCCAGTGGTAGATAGGTGTTTTGTATTGTATGTGTACACACTGGTAGATAGGTGTTTTGCATTGTATGTGTACCCAGTGGTAGATAGGTGTTTTGTATTGTATGTGTACACACTGGTAGATAGGTGTTTTGTATTGTATGCGTACACACTGGTAGATAGGTGTTTTGTACTGTATGTGTACACACTGGTAGATAGGTGTTTTGTATTGTATGTGTACACACTGGTAGATAGGTGTTTTGTATTGTATGTGTACATACTGGTAGATAGGTGTTTTGTACTGTATGTGTACACACTGGTAGATAGGTGTTTTGTATTGTATGTGTACCCAGTGGTAGATAGGTGTTTTGTATTGTATGTGTACCCAGTGGTAGATAGGTGTTTTGTATTGTATGTGTACACACTGGTAGATAGGTGTTTTGTATTGTATGTGTACATACTGGTAGATAGGTGTTTTGTACTGTATGTGTACACACTGGTAGATAGGTGTTTTGTATTGTATGTGTACCCAGTGGTAGATAGGTGTTTTGTATTGTATGTGTACCCAGTGGTAGATAGGTGTTTTGTATTGTATGTGTACACACTGGTAGATAGGTGTTTTGTATTGTATGCGTACCCACTGGTAGATAGGTGTTTTGTATTGTATGCGTACACACTGGTAGATTGGTGTTTTGTATTGTATGTGTACACACTGGTAGATAGGTGTTTTGTATTGTATGCGTACCCACTGGTAGATAGGTGTTTTGTACTGTATGTATACCCACTGGTAGATAGGTGTTTTGTATTGTATGTGTACACACTGGTAGATAGGTGTTTTGTATTGTATGCGTACCCAGTGGTAGATAGGTGTTTTGTATTGTATGTGTACCCAGTGGTAGATAGGTGTTTTGTATTGTATGTGTACACACTGGTAGATAGGTGTTTTGCATTGTATGTGTACCCAGTGGTAGATAGGTGTTTTGTATTGTATGTGTACACACTGGTAGATAGGTGTTTTGTATTGTATGCATACACACTGGTAGATAGGTGTTTTGTACTGTATGTGTACACACTGGTAGATAGGTGTTTTGTATTGTATGTGTACACACTGGTAGATAGGTGTTTTGTATTGTATGTGTACACACTGGTAGATAGGTGTTTTGTACTGTATGTGTACACACTGGTAGATAGGTGTTTTGTATTGTATGTGTACCCAGTGGTAGATAGGTGTTTTGTATTGTATGTGTACCCAGTGGTAGATAGGTGTTTTGTATTGTATGTGTACCCACTGGTAGATATGTGTTTTGTATTGTATGCGTACACACTGGTAGATTGGTGTTTTGTATTGTATGTGTACACACTGGTAGATAGGTGTTTTGTATTGTATGCGTACCCACTGGTAGATAGGTGTTTTGTACTGTATGTATACCCACTGGTAGATAGGTGTTTTGTACTGTATGTGTACACACTGGTAGATAGGTGTTTTGTATTGTATCTGTACCCAGTGGTAGATAGGTGTTTTGTATTGTATGTGTACCCAGTGGTAGATAGGTGTTTTGTATTGTATGTGTACCCAGTGGTAGATAGGTGTTTTGTATTGTATGTGTACACACTGGTAGATAGGTGTTTTGTATTGTATGTGTACACACTGGTAGATAGGTGTTTTGTATTGTATGTGTACCCAGTGGTAGATAGGTATTTTGTACTGTATGTGTACACACTGGTATATAGGTGTTTTGTATTGTATGTGTACACACTGGTAGATAGGTGTTTTGTATTGTATGTGTACCCAGTGGTAGATAGGTGTTTTGTACTGTATGTGTACACACTGGTAGATAGGTGTTTTGTACTGTATGTGTACCCACTGGTAGATAGGTGTTTTGTACTGTATGTGTACACACTGGTAGATAGGTGTTTTGTATTGTATGCGTACCCACTGGTAGATAGGTGTTTTGTATTGTATGTGTACACACTGGTAGATAGGTGTTTTGTATTATATGTGTACACACTGGTAGATATGTGTTTTGTATTCTATGTGTACCCACTGGTAGATAGGTGTTTTGTATTGTATGTGTACCCAGTGGTAGATAGGTGTTTTGTATTGTATGTGTACACACTGGTAGATATGTGTTTTGTATTGTATGTATACCCAGTGGTAGATAGGTGTTTTGTATTGTATGCGTACCCAGTGGTAGATAGGTGTTTTGTATTGTATGTGTACCCAGTGGTAGATAGGTGTTTTGTACTGTATGTGTACACACTGGTAGATAGGTGTTTTGTATTGTATGTGTACACACTGGTAGATAGGTATTTTGTATTGTATGTGTACCCAGTGGTATATAGGTGTTTTGTACTGTATGTGTACACACTGGTAGATAGGTGTTTTGTACTGTATGTGTACCCACTGGTAGATAGGTGTTTTGTACTGTATGTGTACACACTGGTAGATAGGTGTTTTGTATTGTATGCGTACCCACTGGTAGATAGGTGTTTTGTATTGTATGTGTACACACTGGTAGATAGGTGTTTTGTATTGTATGTGTACACACTGGTAGATAGGTGTTTTGTATTGTATGTGTACACACTGGTAGATAGGTGTTTTGTATTGTATGTGTACCCAGTGGTAGATAGGTGTTTTGTACTGTATGTGTACACACTGGTATATAGGTGTTTTGTATTGTATGTGTACACACTGGTAGATAGGTGTTTTGTATTGTATGTGTACCCAGTGGTAGATAGGTGTTTTGTACTGTATGTGTACACACTGGTAGATAGGTGTTTTGTACTGTATGTGTACCCACTGGTAGATAGGTGTTTTGTACTGTATGTGTACACACTGGTAGATAGGTGTTTTGTATTGTATGCGTACCCACTGGTAGATAGGTGTTTTGTATTGTATGTGTACACACTGGTAGATAGGTGTTTTGTATTGTATGTGTACACACTGGTAGATATGTGTTTTGTATTCTATGTGTACCCACTGGTAGATAGGTGTTTTGTATTGTATGTGTACCCAGTGGTAGATAGGTGTTTTGTATTGTATGTGTACACACTGGTAGATATGTGTTTTGTATTGTATGTATACCCAGTGGTAGATAGGTGTTTTGTATTGTATGCGTACCCAGTGGTAGATAGGTGTTTTGTATTGTATGTGTACCCAGTGGTAGATAGGTGTTTTGTACTGTATGTGTACACACTGGTAGATAGGTGTTTTGTATTGTATGTGTACACACTGGTAGATAGGTATTTTGTATTGTATGTGTACCCAGTGGTATATAGGTGTTTTGTACTGTATGTGTACACACTGGTAGATATGTGTTTTGTACTGTATGTGTACCCACTGGTAGATAGGTGTTTTGTACTGTATGTGTACACACTGGTAGATAGGTGTTTTGTATTGTATGCGTACCCACTGGTAGATAGGTGTTTTGTATTGTATGTGTACACACTGGTAGATAGGTGTTTTGTATTGTATGTGTACACACTGGTAGATATGTGTTTTGTATTCTATGTGTACCCACTGGTAGATAGGTGTTTTGTATTGTATGTGTACCCAGTGGTAGATAGGTGTTTTGTATTGTATGTGTACACACTGGTAGATAGGTGTTTTGTATTGTATGTATACCCAGTGGTAGATAGGTGTTTTGTATTGTATGCGTACCCAGTGGTAGATAGGTGTTTTGTATTGTATGTGTACCCAGTGGTAGATAGGTGTTTTGTATTGTATGCGTACCCAGTGGTAGATAGGTGTTTTGTATTGTATGTGTACACACTGGTAGATATGTGTTTTGTATTGTATGCATACCCAGTGGTAGATAGGTGTTTTGTATTGTATGTATACCCACTGGTAGATAGGTGTTTTGTATTGTATGCGTACACACTGGTAGATTGGTGTTTTGTATTGTATGTGTACACACTGGTAGATAGGTGTTTTGTATTGTATGCATACCCACTGGTAGATAGGTGTTTTGTATTGTATGTGTACACACTGGTAGATAGGTGTTTTGTATTGTATGCGTACCCACTGGTAGATTGGTGTTTTGTATTGTATGTGTACACACTGGTAGATAGGTGTTTTGTATTGTATGTGTACACACTGATAGATAGGTGTTTTGTATTGTATGCGTACCCACTGGTATATAGGTGTTTTGTATTGTATGCGTACACACTGGTAGATTGGTGTTTTGTATTGTATGTGTACACACTGGTAGATAGGTGTTTTGTATTGTATGTGTACACACTGGTAGATAGGTGTTTTGTATTGTATGCATACACACTGGTAGATAGGTGTTTTGTACTGTATGTGTACACACTGGTAGATAGGTGTTTTGTATTGTATGTGTACACACTGGTAGATAGGTGTTTTGTATTGTATGTGTACACACTGGTAGATAGGTGTTTTGTACTGTATGTGTACACACTGGTAGATAGGTGTTTTGTATTGTATGTGTACCCAGTGGTAGATAGGTGTTTTGTATTGTATGTGTACCCAGTGGTAGATAGGTGTTTTGTATTGTATGCGTACCCACTGGTAGATAGGTGTTTTGTATTGTATGTGTACACACTGGTAGATAGGTGTTTTGTATTGTATGTGTACACACTGGTAGATATGTGTTTTGTATTCTATGTGTACCCACTGGTAGATAGGTGTTTTGTATTGTATGTGTACCCAGTGGTAGATAGGTGTTTTGTATTGTATGTGTACACACTGGTAGATAGGTGTTTTGTATTGTATGTATACCCAGTGGTAGATAGGTGTTTTGTATTGTATGCGTACCCAGTGGTAGATAGGTGTTTTGTATTGTATGTGTACCCAGTGGTAGATAGGTGTTTTGTATTGTATGCGTACCCAGTGGTAGATAGGTGTTTTGTATTGTATGTGTACACACTGGTAGATAGGTGTTTTGTATTGTATGCATACCCAGTGGTAGATAGGTGTTTTGTATTGTATGTATACCCACTGGTAGATAGGTGTTTTGTATTGTATGCGTACACACTGGTAGATTGGTGTTTTGTATTGTATGTGTACACACTGGTAGATAGGTGTTTTGTATTGTATGCATACCCACTGGTAGATAGGTGTTTTGTATTGTATGTGTACACACTGGTAGATAGGTGTTTTTTATTGTATGCGTACCCACTGGTAGATTGGTGTTTTGTATTGTATGTGTACACACTGGTAGATAGGTGTTTTGTATTGTATGTGTACACACTGATAGATAGGTGTTTTGTATTGTATGCGTACCCACTGGTATATAGGTGTTTTGTATTGTATGCGTACACACTGGTAGATTGGTGTTTTGTATTGTATGTGTACACACTGGTAGATAGGTGTTTTGTATTGTATGTGTACACACTGGTAGATAGGTGTTTTGTATTGTATGCATACACACTGGTAGATAGGTGTTTTGTACTGTATGTGTACACACTGGTAGATAGGTGTTTTGTATTGTATGTGTACACACTGGTAGATAGGTGTTTTGTATTGTATGTGTACACACTGGTAGATAGGTGTTTTGTACTGTATGTGTACACACTGGTAGATAGGTGTTTTGTATTGTATGTGTACACACTGGTAGATAGGTGTTTTGTATTGTATGTGTACACACTGGTAGATAGGTGTTTTGTACTGTATGTGTACACACTGGTAGATAGGTGTTTTGTATTGTTTGTGTACCCAGTGGTAGATAGGTGTTTTGTATTGTATGTGTACCCAGTGGTAGATAGGTGTTTTGTACTGTATGTGTACACACTGGTAGATAGGTGTTTTGTACTGTATGTGTACCCACTGGTAGATAGGTGTTTTGTACTGTATGTGTACACACTGGTAGATAGGTGTTTTGTATTGTATGCGTACCCACTGGTAGATAGGTGTTTTGTATTGTATGTGTACACACTGGTAGATAGGTGTTTTGTATTGTATGTGTACACACTGGTAGATATGTGTTTTGTATTCTATGTGTACCCACTGGTAGATAGGTGTTTTGTATTGTATGTGTACCCAGTGGTAGATAGGTGTTTTGTATTGTATGTGTACACACTGGTAGATATGTGTTTTGTATTGTATGTATACCCAGTGGTAGATAGGTGTTTTGTATTGTATGCGTACCCAGTGGTAGATAGGTGTTTTGTATTGTATGTGTACCCAGTGGTAGATAGGTGTTTTGTACTGTATGTGTACACACTGGTAGATAGGTGTTTTGTATTGTATGTGTACACACTGGTAGATAGGTATTTTGTATTGTATGTGTACCCAGTGGTATATAGGTGTTTTGTACTGTATGTGTACACACTGGTAGATAGGTGTTTTGTACTGTATGTGTACCCACTGGTAGATAGGTGTTTTGTACTGTATGTGTACACACTGGTAGATAGGTGTTTTGTATTGTATGCGTACCCACTGGTAGATAGGTGTTTTGTATTGTATGTGTACACACTGGTAGATAGGTGTTTTGTATTGTATGTGTACACACTGGTAGATATGTGTTTTGTATTCTATGTGTACCCACTGGTAGATAGGTGTTTTGTATTGTATGTGTACCCAGTGGTAGATAGGTGTTTTGTATTGTATGTGTACACACTGGTAGATATGTGTTTTGTATTGTATGTATACCCAGTGGTAGATAGGTGTTTTGTATTGTATGCGTACCCAGTGGTAGATAGGTGTTTTGTATTGTATGTGTACCCAGTGGTAGATAGGTGTTTTGTACTGTATGTGTACACACTGGTAGATAGGTGTTTTGTATTGTATGTGTACACACTGGTAGATAGGTATTTTGTATTGTATGTGTACCCAGTGGTATATAGGTGTTTTGTACTGTATGTGTACACACTGGTAGATAGGTGTTTTGTACTGTATGTGTACCCACTGGTAGATAGGTGTTTTGTACTGTATGTGTACACACTGGTAGATAGGTGTTTTGTATTGTATGCGTACCCACTGGTAGATAGGTGTTTTGTATTGTATGTGTACACACTGGTAGATAGGTGTTTTGTATTGTATGTGTACACACTGGTAGATATGTGTTTTGTATTCTATGTGTACCCACTGGTAGATAGGTGTTTTGTATTGTATGTGTACCCAGTGGTAGATAGGTGTTTTGTATTGTATGTGTACACACTGGTAGATAGGTGTTTTGTATTGTATGTATACCCAGTGGTAGATAGGTGTTTTGTATTGTATGCGTACCCAGTGGTAGTTAGGTGTTTTGTATTGTATGTGTACCCAGTGGTAGATAGGTGTTTTGTATTGTATGCGTACCCAGTGGTAGATAGGTGTTTTGTATTGTATGTGTACACACTGGTAGATATGTGTTTTGTATTGTATGCATACCCAGTGGTAGATAGGTGTTTTGTATTGTATGTATACCCACTGGTAGATAGGTGTTTTGTATTGTATGCGTACACACTGGTAGATTGGTGTTTTGTATTGTATGTGTACACACTGGTAGATAGGTGTTTTGTATTGTATGCATACCCACTGGTAGATAGGTGTTTTGTATTGTATGTGTACACACTGGTAGATAGGTGTTTTGTATTGTATGCGTACCCACTGGTAGATTGGTGTTTTGTATTGTATGTGTACACACTGGTAGATAGGTGTTTTGTATTGTATGTGTACACACTGATAGATAGGTGTTTTGTATTGTATGCGTACCCACTGGTATATAGGTGTTTTGTATTGTATGCGTACACACTGGTAGATTGGTGTTTTGTATTGTATGTGTACACACTGGTAGATAGGTGTTTTGTATTGTATGTGTACACACTGGTAGATAGGTGTTTTGTATTGTATGCATACACACTGGTAGATAGGTGTTTTGTACTGTATGTGTACACACTGGTAGATAGGTGTTTTGTATTGTATGTGTACACACTGGTAGATAGGTGTTTTGTATTGTATGTGTACACACTGGTAGATAGGTGTTTTGTACTGTATGTGTACACACTGGTAGATAGGTGTTTTGTATTGTATGTGTACCCAGTGGTAGATAGGTGTTTTGTATTGTATGTGTACCCAGTGGTAGATAGGTGTTGTGTATTGTATGCGTACCCACTGGTAGATAGGTGTTTTGTATTGTATGTGTACACACTGGTAGATAGGTGTTTTGTATTGTATGTGTACACACTGGTAGATATGTGTTTTGTATTCTATGTGTACCCACTGGTAGATAGGTGTTTTGTATTGTATGTGTACCCAGTGGTAGATAGGTGTTTTGTATTGTATGTGTACACACTGGTAGATAGGTGTTTTGTATTGTATGTATACCCAGTGGTAGATAGGTGTTTTGTATTGTATGCGTACCCAGTGGTAGATAGGTGTTTTGTATTGTATGTGTACCCAGTGGTAGATAGGTGTTTTGTATTGTATGCGTACCCAGTGGTAGATAGGTGTTTTGTATTGTATGTGTACACACTGGTAGATAGGTGTTTTGTATTGTATGCATACCCAGTGGTAGATAGGTGTTTTGTATTGTATGTATACCCACTGGTAGATAGGTGTTTTGTATTGTATGCGTACACACTGGTAGATTGGTGTTTTGTATTGTATGTGTACACACTGGTAGATAGGTGTTTTGTATTGTATGCATACCCACTGGTAGATAGGTGTTTTGTATTGTATGTGTACACACTGGTAGATAGGTGTTTTTTATTGTATGCGTACCCACTGGTAGATTGGTGTTTTGTATTGTATGTGTACACACTGGTAGATAGGTGTTTTGTATTGTATGTGTACACACTGATAGATAGGTGTTTTGTATTGTATGCGTACCCACTGGTATATAGGTGTTTTGTATTGTATGCGTACACACTGGTAGATTGGTGTTTTGTATTGTATGTGTACACACTGGTAGATAGGTGTTTTGTATTGTATGTGTACACACTGGTAGATAGGTGTTTTGTATTGTATGCATACACACTGGTAGATAGGTGTTTTGTACTGTATGTGTACACACTGGTAGATAGGTGTTTTGTATTGTATGTGTACACACTGGTAGATAGGTGTTTTGTATTGTATGTGTACACACTGGTAGATAGGTGTTTTGTACTGTATGTGTACACACTGGTAGATAGGTGTTTTGTATTGTTTGTGTACCCAGTGGTAGATAGGTGTTTTGTATTGTATGCATACCCAGTGGTAGATAGGTGTTTTGTATTGTATGTGTACCCAGTGGTAGATAGGTGTTTTGTATTGTATGCGTACCCAGTGGTAGATAGGTGTTTTGTATTGTATGTGTACACACTGGTAGATAGGTGTTTTGTATTGTATGCATACCCAGTGGTAGATAGGTGTTTTGTATTGTATGTATACCCACTGGTAGATAGGTGTTTTGTATTGTATGCGTACACACTGGTAGATTGGTGTTTTGTATTGTATGTGTACACACTGGTAGATAGGTGTTTTGTATTGTATGCATACCCACTGGTATATAGGTGTTTTGTATTGTATGTGTACACACTGGTAGATAGGTGTTTTGTATTGTATGCGTACCCACTGGTAGATTGGTGTTTTGTATTGTATGTGTACACACTGGTAGATAGGTGTTTTGTATTGTATGTGTACACACTGGTAGATAGGTGTTTTGTATTGTATGCGTACCCACTGGTATATAGGTGTTTTGTATTGTATGCGTACACACTGGTAGATAGGTGTTTTGTATTGTATGTGTACACACTGGTAGATAGGTGTTTTGTATTGTATGTGTACACACTGGTAGATAGGTGTTTTGTATTGTATGCGTACACACTGGTAGATAGGTGTTTTGTACTGTATGTGTACACACTGGTAGATAGGTGTTTTGTATTGTATGTGTACACAGTGGTAGATAGGTGTTTTATATTGTATGTGTACACACTGGTAGATAGGTGTTTTGTACTGTATGTGTACACACTGGTAGATAGGTGTTTTGTATTGTATGTGTACCCAGTGGTAGATAGGTGTTTTGTATTGTATGTGTACCCAGTGGTAGATAGGTGTTTTGTACTGTATGTGTACACACTGGTATAGGTGTTTTGTATTGTATGTGTACACACTGGTAGATAGGTGTTTTGTATTGTATGTGTACCCAGTGGTAGATAGGTGTTTTGTACTGTATGTGTACACACTGGTAGATAGGTGTTTTGTACTGTATGTGTACCCACTGGTAGATAGGTGTTTTGTACTGTATGTGTACACACTGGTAGATAGGTGTTTTGTATTGTATGCGTACCCACTGGTAGATAGGTGTTTTGTATTGTATGTTTACACACTGGTAGATAGGTGTTTTGTATTGTATGTGTACACACTGGTAGATAGGTGTTTTGTATTCTATGTGTACCCACTGGTAGATAGGTGTTTTGTATTGTATGTGTACCCAGTGGTAGATAGGTGTTTTGTATTGTATGTGTACACACTGGTAGATAGGTGTTTTGTATTGTATGTGTACACACTGGTAGATAGGTGTTTTGTATTGTATGCGTACCCAGTGGTAGATAGGTGTTTTGTATTGTATGTGTACCCAGTGGTAGATAGGTGTTTTGTATTGTATGTGTACACACTGGTAGATAGGTGTTTTGCATTGTATGTGTACCCAGTGGTAGATAGGTGTTTTGTATTGTATGTGTACACACTGGTAGATAGGTGTTTTGTACTGTATGTGTACACACTGGTAGATAGGTGTTTTGTATTGTATGTGTACCCAGTGGTAGATAGGTGTTTTGTATTGTATGTGTACCCAGTGGTAGATAGGTGTTGTGTATTGTATGCGTACCCACTGGTAGATAGGTGTTTTGTATTGTATGTGTACACACTGGTAGATAGGTGTTTTGTATTGTATGTGTACACACTGGTAGATATGTGTTTTGTATTCTATGTGTACCCACTGGTAGATAGGTGTTTTGTATTGTATGTGTACCCAGTGGTAGATAGGTGTTTTGTATTGTATGTGTACACACTGGTAGATAGGTGTTTTGTATTGTATGTATACCCAGTGGTAGATAGGTGTTTTGTATTGTATGCGTACCCAGTGGTAGATAGGTGTTTTGTATTGTATGTGTACCCAGTGGTAGATAGGTGTTTTGTATTGTATGCGTACCCAGTGGTAGATAGGTGTTTTGTATTGTATGTGTACACACTGGTAGATAGGTGTTTTGTATTGTATGCATACCCAGTGGTAGATAGGTGTTTTGTATTGTATGTATACCCACTGGTAGATAGGTGTTTTGTATTGTATGCGTACACACTGGTAGATTGGTGTTTTGTATTGTATGTGTACACACTGGTAGATAGGTGTTTTGTATTGTATGCATACCCACTGGTAGATAGGTGTTTTGTATTGTATGTGTACACACTGGTAGATAGGTGTTTTTTATTGTATGCGTACCCACTGGTAGATTGGTGTTTTGTATTGTATGTGTACACACTGGTAGATAGGTGTTTTGTATTGTATGTGTACACACTGATAGATAGGTGTTTTGTATTGTATGCGTACCCACTGGTATATAGGTGTTTTGTATTGTATGCGTACACACTGGTAGATTGGTGTTTTGTATTGTATGTGTACACACTGGTAGATAGGTGTTTTGTATTGTATGTGTACACACTGGTAGATAGGTGTTTTGTATTGTATGCATACACACTGGTAGATAGGTGTTTTGTACTGTATGTGTACACACTGGTAGATAGGTGTTTTGTATTGTATGTGTACACACTGGTAGATAGGTGTTTTGTATTGTATGTGTACACACTGGTAGATAGGTGTTTTGTACTGTATGTGTACACACTGGTAGATAGGTGTTTTGTATTGTTTGTGTACCCAGTGGTAGATAGGTGTTTTGTATTGTATGCATACCCAGTGGTAGATAGGTGTTTTGTATTGTATGTGTACCCAGTGGTAGATAGGTGTTTTGTATTGTATGCGTACCCAGTGGTAGATAGGTGTTTTGTATTGTATGTGTACACACTGGTAGATAGGTGTTTTGTATTGTATGCATACCCAGTGGTAGATAGGTGTTTTGTATTGTATGTATACCCACTGGTAGATAGGTGTTTTGTATTGTATGCGTACACACTGGTAGATTGGTGTTTTGTATTGTATGTGTACACACTGGTAGATAGGTGTTTTGTATTGTATGCATACCCACTGGTATATAGGTGTTTTGTATTGTATGTGTACACACTGGTAGATAGGTGTTTTGTATTGTATGCGTACCCACTGGTAGATTGGTGTTTTGTATTGTATGTGTACACACTGGTAGATAGGTGTTTTGTATTGTATGTGTACACACTGGTAGATAGGTGTTTTGTATTGTATGCGTACCCACTGGTATATAGGTGTTTTGTATTGTATGCGTACACACTGGTAGATAGGTGTTTTGTATTGTATGTGTACACACTGGTAGATAGGTGTTTTGTATTGTATGTGTACACACTGGTAGATAGGTGTTTTGTATTGTATGCGTACACACTGGTAGATAGGTGTTTTGTACTGTATGTGTACACACTGGTAGATAGGTGTTTTGTATTGTATGTGTACACAGTGGTAGATAGGTGTTTTATATTGTATGTGTACACACTGGTAGATAGGTGTTTTGTACTGTATGTGTACACACTGGTAGATAGGTGTTTTGTATTGTATGTGTACCCAGTGGTAGATAGGTGTTTTGTATTGTATGTGTACCCAGTGGTAGATAGGTGTTTTGTACTGTATGTGTACACACTGGTATAGGTGTTTTGTATTGTATGTGTACACACTGGTAGATAGGTGTTTTGTATTGTATGTGTACCCAGTGGTAGATAGGTGTTTTGTACTGTATGTGTACACACTGGTAGATAGGTGTTTTGTACTGTATGTGTACCCACTGGTAGATAGGTGTTTTGTACTGTATGTGTACACACTGGTAGATAGGTGTTTTGTATTGTATGCGTACCCACTGGTAGATAGGTGTTTTGTATTGTATGTTTACACACTGGTAGATAGGTGTTTTGTATTGTATGTGTACACACTGGTAGATAGGTGTTTTGTATTCTATGTGTACCCACTGGTAGATAGGTGTTTTGTATTGTATGTGTACCCAGTGGTAGATAGGTGTTTTGTATTGTATGTGTACACACTGGTAGATAGGTGTTTTGTATTGTATGTGTACACACTGGTAGATAGGTGTTTTGTATTGTATGCGTACCCAGTGGTAGATAGGTGTTTTGTATTGTATGTGTACCCAGTGGTAGATAGGTGTTTTGTATTGTATGTGTACACACTGGTAGATAGGTGTTTTGCATTGTATGTGTACCCAGTGGTAGATAGGTGTTTTGTATTGTATGTGTACACACTGGTAGATAGGTGTTTTGTATTGTATGCGTACACACTGGTAGATAGGTGTTTTGTACTGTATGTGTACACACTGGTAGATAGGTGTTTTGTATTGTATGTGTACACACTGGTAGATAGGTGTTTTGTATTGTATGTGTACATACTGGTAGATAGGTGTTTTGTACTGTATGTGTACACACTGGTAGATAGGTGTTTTGTATTGTATGTGTACCCAGTGGTAGATAGGTGTTTTGTATTGTATGTGTACCCAGTGGTAGATAGGTGTTTTGTATTGTATGTGTACACACTGGTAGATAGGTGTTTTGTATTGTATGTGTACATACTGGTAGATAGGTGTTTTGTACTGTATGTGTACACACTGGTAGATAGGTGTTTTGTATTGTATGTGTACCCAGTGGTAGATAGGTGTTTTGTATTGTATGTGTACCCAGTGGTAGATAGGTGTTTTGTATTGTATGTGTACACACTGGTAGATAGGTGTTTTGTATTGTATGCGTACCCACTGGTAGATAGGTGTTTTGTATTGTATGCGTACACACTGGTAGATTGGTGTTTTGTATTGTATGTGTACACACTGGTAGATAGGTGTTTTGTATTGTATGCGTACCCACTGGTAGATAGGTGTTTTGTACTGTATGTATACCCACTGGTAGATAGGTGTTTTGTACTGTATGTGTACACACTGGTAGATAGGTGTTTTGTATTGTATGTGTACCCAGTGGTAGATAGGTGTTTTGTATTGTATGTGTACCCAGTGGTAGATAGGTGTTTTGTACTGTATGTGTACACACTGGTAGATAGGTGTTTTGTATTGTATGTGTACCCAGTGGTAGATAGGTGTTTTGTATTTTATGTGTACACACTGGTAGATAGGTGTTTTGTATTGTATGTGTACACACTGGTAGATAGGTGTTTTGTACTGTATGTGTACACACTGGTATAGGTGTTTTGTATTGTATGTGTACACACTGGTAGATAGGTGTTTTGTATTGTATGTGTACCCAGTGGTAGATAGGTGTTTTGTACTGTATGTGTACACACTGGTAGATAGGTGTTTTGTACTGTATGTGTACCCACTGGTAGATAGGTGTTTTGTACTGTATGTGTACACACTGGTAGATAGGTGTTTTGTATTGTATGCGTACCCACTGGTAGATAGGTGTTTTGAATTGTATGTGTACACACTGGTAGATAGGTGTTTTGTATTGTATGTGTACACACTGGTAGATAGGTGTTTTGTATTGTATGTGTACCCAGTGGTAGATAGGTGTTTTGTACTGTATGTGTACACACTGGTATAGGTGTTTTGTATTGTATGTGTACACACTGGTAGATAGGTGTTTTGTATTGTATGTGTACCCAGTGGTAGATAGGTGTTTTGTACTGTATGTGTACACACTGGTAGATAGGTGTTTTGTATTGTATGCATACCCAGTGGTAGATAGGTGTTTTGTATTGTATGTATACCCACTGGTAGATAGGTGTTTTGTATTGTATGCGTACACACTGGTAGATTGGTGTTTTGTATTGTATGTGTACACACTGGTAGATAGGTGTTTTGTATTGTATGCATACCCACTGGTATATAGGTGTTTTGTATTGTATGTGTACACACTGGTAGATAGGTGTTTTGTATTGTATGCGTACCCACTGGTAGATTGGTGTTTTGTATTGTATGTGTACACACTGGTAGATAGGTGTTTTGTATTGTATGTGTACACACTGGTAGATAGGTGTTTTGTATTGTATGCGTACCCACTGGTATATAGGTGTTTTGTATTGTATGCGTACACACTGGTAGATTGGTGTTTTGTACTGTATGTGTACACACTGGTAGATAGGTGTTTTGTATTGTTTGTGTACCCAGTGGTAGATAGGTGTTTTGTATTGTATGCATACCCAGTGGTAGATAGGTGTTTTGTATTGTATGTGTACCCAGTGGTAGATAGGTGTTTTGTATTGTATGCGTACCCAGTGGTAGATAGGTGTTTTGTATTGTATGTGTACACACTGGTAGATAGGTGTTTTGTATTGTATGCATACCCAGTGGTAGATAGGTGTTTTGTATTGTATGTATACCCACTGGTAGATAGGTGTTTTGTATTGTATGCGTACACACTGGTAGATTGGTGTTTTGTATTGTATGCGTACCCAGTGGTAGATAGGTGTTTTGTATTGTATGTGTACCCAGTGGTAGATAGGTGTTTTGTATTGTATGTGTACACACTGGTAGATAGGTGTTTTGCATTGTATGTGTACCCAGTGGTAGATAGGTGTTTTGTATTGTATGTGTACACACTGGTAGATAGGTGTTTTGTATTGTATGCGTACACACTGGTAGATAGGTGTTTTGTACTGTATGTGTACACACTGGTAGATAGGTGTTTTGTATTGTATGTGTACACACTGGTAGATAGGTGTTTTGTATTGTATGTGTACATACTGGTAGATAGGTGTTTTGTACTGTATGTGTACACACTGGTAGATAGGTGTTTTGTATTGTATGTGTACCCAGTGGTAGATAGGTGTTTTGTATTGTATGTGTACCCAGTGGTAGATAGGTGTTTTGTATTGTATGTGTACACACTGGTAGATAGGTGTTTTGTATTGTATGTGTACATACTGGTAGATAGGTGTTTTGTACTGTATGTGTACACACTGGTAGATAGGTGTTTTGTATTGTATGTGTACCCAGTGGTAGATAGGTGTTTTGTATTGTATGTGTACCCAGTGGTAGATAGGTGTTTTGTATTGTATGTGTACACACTGGTAGATAGGTGTTTTGTATTGTATGCGTACCCACTGGTAGATAGGTGTTTTGTATTGTATGCGTACACACTGGTAGATTGGTGTTTTGTATTGTATGTGTACACACTGGTAGATAGGTGTTTTGTATTGTATGCGTACCCACTGGTAGATAGGTGTTTTGTACTGTATGTATACCCACTGGTAGATAGGTGTTTTGTACTGTATGTGTACACACTGGTAGATAGGTGTTTTGTATTGTATGTGTACCCAGTGGTAGATAGGTGTTTTGTATTGTATGTGTACCCAGTGGTAGATAGGTGTTTTGTACTGTATGTGTACACACTGGTAGATAGGTGTTTTGTATTGTATGTGTACCCAGTGGTAGATAGGTGTTTTGTATTTTATGTGTACACACTGGTAGATAGGTGTTTTGTATTGTATGTGTACACACTGGTAGATAGGTGTTTTGTACTGTATGTGTACACACTGGTATAGGTGTTTTGTATTGTATGTGTACACACTGGTAGATAGGTGTTTTGTATTGTATGTGTACCCAGTGGTAGATAGGTGTTTTGTACTGTATGTGTACACACTGGTAGATAGGTGTTTTGTACTGTATGTGTACCCACTGGTAGATAGGTGTTTTGTACTGTATGTGTACACACTGGTAGATAGGTGTTTTGTATTGTATGCGTACCCACTGGTAGATAGGTGTTTTGAATTGTATGTGTACACACTGGTAGATAGGTGTTTTGTATTGTATGTGTACACACTGGTAGATAGGTGTTTTGTATTGTATGTGTACCCAGTGGTAGATAGGTGTTTTGTACTGTATGTGTACACACTGGTATAGGTGTTTTGTATTGTATGTGTACACACTGGTAGATAGGTGTTTTGTATTGTATGTGTACCCAGTGGTAGATAGGTGTTTTGTACTGTATGTGTACACACTGGTAGATAGGTGTTTTGTATTGTATGTGTACCCAGTGGTAGATAGGTGTTTTGTATTGTATGCGTACCCAGTGGTAGATAGGTGTTTTGTATTGTATGTGTACACACTGGTAGATAGGTGTTTTGTATTGTATGCATACCCAGTGGTAGATAGGTGTTTTGTATTGTATGTATACCCACTGGTAGATAGGTGTTTTGTATTGTATGCGTACACACTGGTAGATTGGTGTTTTGTATTGTATGCGTACCCAGTGGTAGATAGGTGTTTTGTATTGTATGTGTACCCAGTGGTAGATAGGTGTTTTGTATTGTATGTGTACACACTGGTAGATAGGTGTTTTGCATTGTATGTGTACCCAGTGGTAGATAGGTGTTTTGTATTGTATGTGTACACACTGGTAGATAGGTGTTTTGTATTGTATGCGTACACACTGGTAGATAGGTGTTTTGTACTGTATGTGTACACACTGGTAGATAGGTGTTTTGTATTGTATGTGTACACACTGGTAGATAGGTGTTTTGTATTGTATGTGTACATACTGGTAGATAGGTGTTTTGTACTGTATGTGTACACACTGGTAGATAGGTGTTTTGTATTGTATGTGTACCCAGTGGTAGATAGGTGTTTTGTATTGTATGTGTACCCAGTGGTAGATAGGTGTTTTGTATTGTATGTGTACACACTGGTAGATAGGTGTTTTGTATTGTATGTGTACATACTGGTAGATAGGTGTTTTGTACTGTATGTGTACACACTGGTAGATAGGTGTTTTGTATTGTATGTGTACCCAGTGGTAGATAGGTGTTTTGTATTGTATGTGTACCCAGTGGTAGATAGGTGTTTTGTATTGTATGTGTACACACTGGTAGATAGGTGTTTTGTATTGTATGCGTACCCACTGGTAGATAGGTGTTTTGTATTGTATGCGTACACACTGGTAGATTGGTGTTTTGTATTGTATGTGTACACACTGGTAGATAGGTGTTTTGTATTGTATGCGTACCCACTGGTAGATAGGTGTTTTGTACTGTATGTATACCCACTGGTAGATAGGTGTTTTGTATTGTATGTGTACACACTGGTAGATAGGTGTTTTGTATTGTATGCGTACCCACTGGTAGATTGGTGTTTTGTATTGTATGTGTACACACTGGTAGATAGGTGTTTTGTATTGTATGTGTACACACTGGTAGATAGGTGTTTTGTATTGTATGCGTACCCACTGGTATATAGGTGTTTTGTATTGTATGCGTACACACTGGTAGATAGGTGTTTTGTATTGTATGTGTACACACTGGTAGATAGGTGTTTTGTATTGTATGTGTACACACTGGTAGATAGGTGTTTTGTATTGTATGCGTACACACTGGTAGATAGGTGTTTTGTACTGTATGTGTACACACTGGTAGATAGGTGTTTTGTATTGTATGTGTACACAGTGGTAGATAGGTGTTTTATATTGTATGTGTACACACTGGTAGATAGGTGTTTTGTACTGTATGTGTACACACTGGTAGATAGGTGTTTTGTATTGTATGTGTACCCAGTGGTAGATAGGTGTTTTGTATTGTATGTGTACCCAGTGGTAGATAGGTGTTTTGTACTGTATGTGTACACACTGGTATAGGTGTTTTGTATTGTATGTGTACACACTGGTAGATAGGTGTTTTGTATTGTATGTGTACCCAGTGGTAGATAGGTGTTTTGTACTGTATGTGTACACACTGGTAGATAGGTGTTTTGTATTGTATGTGTACCCAGTGGTAGATAGGTGTTTTGTATTGTATGTGTACCCAGTGGTAGATAGGTGTTTTGTACTGTATGTGTACACACTGGTATAGGTGTTTTGTATTGTATGTGTACACACTGGTAGATAGGTGTTTTGTATTGTATGTGTACCCAGTGGTAGATAGGTGTTTTGTACTGTATGTGTACACACTGGTAGATAGGTGTTTTGTACTGTATGTGTACCCACTGGTAGATAGGTGTTTTGTACTGTATGTGTACACACTGGTAGATAGGTGTTTTGTATTGTATGCGTACCCACTGGTAGATAGGTGTTTTGTATTGTATGTTTACACACTGGTAGATAGGTGTTTTGTATTGTATGTGTACACACTGGTAGATAGGTGTTTTGTATTCTATGTGTACCCACTGGTAGATAGGTGTTTTGTATTGTATGTGTACCCAGTGGTAGATAGGTGTTTTGTATTGTATGTGTACACACTGGTAGATAGGTGTTTTGTATTGTATGTGTACACACTGGTAGATAGGTGTTTTGTATTGTATGCGTACCCAGTGGTAGATAGGTGTTTTGTATTGTATGTGTACCCAGTGGTAGATAGGTGTTTTGTATTGTATGTGTACACACTGGTAGATAGGTGTTTTGCATTGTATGTGTACCCAGTGGTAGATAGGTGTTTTGTATTGTATGTGTACACACTGGTAGATAGGTGTTTTGTATTGTATGCGTACACACTGGTAGATAGGTGTTTTGTACTGTATGTGTACACACTGGTAGATAGGTGTTTTGTATTGTATGTGTACACACTGGTAGATAGGTGTTTTGTATTGTATGTGTACATACTGGTAGATAGGTGTTTTGTACTGTATGTGTACACACTGGTAGATAGGTGTTTTGTATTGTATGTGTACCCAGTGGTAGATAGGTGTTTTGTATTGTATGTGTACCCAGTGGTAGATAGGTGTTTTGTATTGTATGTGTACACACTGGTAGATAGGTGTTTTGTATTGTATGTGTACATACTGGTAGATAGGTGTTTTGTACTGTATGTGTACACACTGGTAGATAGGTGTTTTGTATTGTATGTGTACCCAGTGGTAGATAGGTGTTTTGTATTGTATGTGTACCCAGTGGTAGATAGGTGTTTTGTATTGTATGTGTACACACTGGTAGATAGGTGTTTTGTATTGTATGCGTACCCACTGGTAGATAGGTGTTTTGTATTGTATGCGTACACACTGGTAGATTGGTGTTTTGTATTGTATGTGTACACACTGGTAGATAGGTGTTTTGTATTGTATGCGTACCCACTGGTAGATAGGTGTTTTGTACTGTATGTATACCCACTGGTAGATAGGTGTTTTGTACTGTATGTGTACACACTGGTAGATAGGTGTTTTGTATTGTATGTGTACCCAGTGGTAGATAGGTGTTTTGTATTGTATGTGTACCCAGTGGTAGATAGGTGTTTTGTACTGTATGTGTACACACTGGTAGATAGGTGTTTTGTATTGTATGTGTACCCAGTGGTAGATAGGTGTTTTGTATTTTATGTGTACACACTGGTAGATAGGTGTTTTGTATTGTATGTGTACACACTGGTAGATAGGTGTTTTGTACTGTATGTGTACACACTGGTATAGGTGTTTTGTATTGTATGTGTACACACTGGTAGATAGGTGTTTTGTATTGTATGTGTACCCAGTGGTAGATAGGTGTTTTGTACTGTATGTGTACACACTGGTAGATAGGTGTTTTGTACTGTATGTGTACCCACTGGTAGATAGGTGTTTTGTACTGTATGTGTACACACTGGTAGATAGGTGTTTTGTATTGTATGCGTACCCACTGGTAGATAGGTGTTTTGAATTGTATGTGTACACACTGGTAGATAGGTGTTTTGTATTGTATGTGTACACACTGGTAGATAGGTGTTTTGTATTGTATGTGTACCCAGTGGTAGATAGGTGTTTTGTACTGTATGTGTACACACTGGTATAGGTGTTTTGTATTGTATGTGTACACACTGGTAGATAGGTGTTTTGTATTGTATGTGTACCCAGTGGTAGATAGGTGTTTTGTACTGTATGTGTACACACTGGTAGATAGGTGTTTTGTATTGTATGCATACCCAGTGGTAGATAGGTGTTTTGTATTGTATGTATACCCACTGGTAGATAGGTGTTTTGTATTGTATGCGTACACACTGGTAGATTGGTGTTTTGTATTGTATGTGTACACACTGGTAGATAGGTGTTTTGTATTGTATGCATACCCACTGGTATATAGGTGTTTTGTATTGTATGTGTACACACTGGTAGATAGGTGTTTTGTATTGTATGCGTACCCACTGGTAGATTGGTGTTTTGTATTGTATGTGTACACACTGGTAGATAGGTGTTTTGTATTGTATGTGTACACACTGGTAGATAGGTGTTTTGTATTGTATGCGTACCCACTGGTATATAGGTGTTTTGTATTGTATGCGTACACACTGGTAGATTGGTGTTTTGTACTGTATGTGTACACACTGGTAGATAGGTGTTTTGTATTGTTTGTGTACCCAGTGGTAGATAGGTGTTTTGTATTGTATGCATACCCAGTGGTAGATAGGTGTTTTGTATTGTATGTGTACCCAGTGGTAGATAGGTGTTTTGTATTGTATGCGTACCCAGTGGTAGATAGGTGTTTTGTATTGTATGTGTACACACTGGTAGATAGGTGTTTTGTATTGTATGCATACCCAGTGGTAGATAGGTGTTTTGTATTGTATGTATACCCACTGGTAGATAGGTGTTTTGTATTGTATGCGTACACACTGGTAGATTGGTGTTTTGTATTGTATGCGTACCCAGTGGTAGATAGGTGTTTTGTATTGTATGTGTACCCAGTGGTAGATAGGTGTTTTGTATTGTATGTGTACACACTGGTAGATAGGTGTTTTGCATTGTATGTGTACCCAGTGGTAGATAGGTGTTTTGTATTGTATGTGTACACACTGGTAGATAGGTGTTTTGTATTGTATGCGTACACACTGGTAGATAGGTGTTTTGTACTGTATGTGTACACACTGGTAGATAGGTGTTTTGTATTGTATGTGTACACACTGGTAGATAGGTGTTTTGTATTGTATGTGTACATACTGGTAGATAGGTGTTTTGTACTGTATGTGTACACACTGGTAGATAGGTGTTTTGTATTGTATGTGTACCCAGTGGTAGATAGGTGTTTTGTATTGTATGTGTACCCAGTGGTAGATAGGTGTTTTGTATTGTATGTGTACACACTGGTAGATAGGTGTTTTGTATTGTATGTGTACATACTGGTAGATAGGTGTTTTGTACTGTATGTGTACACACTGGTAGATAGGTGTTTTGTATTGTATGTGTACCCAGTGGTAGATAGGTGTTTTGTATTGTATGTGTACCCAGTGGTAGATAGGTGTTTTGTATTGTATGTGTACACACTGGTAGATAGGTGTTTTGTATTGTATGCGTACCCACTGGTAGATAGGTGTTTTGTATTGTATGCGTACACACTGGTAGATTGGTGTTTTGTATTGTATGTGTACACACTGGTAGATAGGTGTTTTGTATTGTATGCGTACCCACTGGTAGATAGGTGTTTTGTACTGTATGTATACCCACTGGTAGATAGGTGTTTTGTACTGTATGTGTACACACTGGTAGATAGGTGTTTTGTATTGTATGTGTACCCAGTGGTAGATAGGTGTTTTGTATTGTATGTGTACCCAGTGGTAGATAGGTGTTTTGTACTGTATGTGTACACACTGGTAGATAGGTGTTTTGTATTGTATGTGTACCCAGTGGTAGATAGGTGTTTTGTATTTTATGTGTACACACTGGTAGATAGGTGTTTTGTATTGTATGTGTACACACTGGTAGATAGGTGTTTTGTACTGTATGTGTACACACTGGTATAGGTGTTTTGTATTGTATGTGTACACACTGGTAGATAGGTGTTTTGTATTGTATGTGTACCCAGTGGTAGATAGGTGTTTTGTACTGTATGTGTACACACTGGTAGATAGGTGTTTTGTACTGTATGTGTACCCACTGGTAGATAGGTGTTTTGTACTGTATGTGTACACACTGGTAGATAGGTGTTTTGTATTGTATGCGTACCCACTGGTAGATAGGTGTTTTGAATTGTATGTGTACACACTGGTAGATAGGTGTTTTGTATTGTATGTGTACACACTGGTAGATAGGTGTTTTGTATTGTATGTGTACCCAGTGGTAGATAGGTGTTTTGTACTGTATGTGTACACACTGGTATAGGTGTTTTGTATTGTATGTGTACACACTGGTAGATAGGTGTTTTGTATTGTATGTGTACCCAGTGGTAGATAGGTGTTTTGTACTGTATGTGTACACACTGGTAGATAGGTGTTTTGTATTGTATGTGTACCCAGTGGTAGATAGGTGTTTTGTATTGTATGCGTACCCAGTGGTAGATAGGTGTTTTGTATTGTATGTGTACACACTGGTAGATAGGTGTTTTGTATTGTATGCATACCCAGTGGTAGATAGGTGTTTTGTATTGTATGTATACCCACTGGTAGATAGGTGTTTTGTATTGTATGCGTACACACTGGTAGATTGGTGTTTTGTATTGTATGCGTACCCAGTGGTAGATAGGTGTTTTGTATTGTATGTGTACCCAGTGGTAGATAGGTGTTTTGTATTGTATGTGTACACACTGGTAGATAGGTGTTTTGCATTGTATGTGTACCCAGTGGTAGATAGGTGTTTTGTATTGTATGTGTACACACTGGTAGATAGGTGTTTTGTATTGTATGCGTACACACTGGTAGATAGGTGTTTTGTACTGTATGTGTACACACTGGTAGATAGGTGTTTTGTATTGTATGTGTACACACTGGTAGATAGGTGTTTTGTATTGTATGTGTACATACTGGTAGATAGGTGTTTTGTACTGTATGTGTACACACTGGTAGATAGGTGTTTTGTATTGTATGTGTACCCAGTGGTAGATAGGTGTTTTGTATTGTATGTGTACCCAGTGGTAGATAGGTGTTTTGTATTGTATGTGTACACACTGGTAGATAGGTGTTTTGTATTGTATGTGTACATACTGGTAGATAGGTGTTTTGTACTGTATGTGTACACACTGGTAGATAGGTGTTTTGTATTGTATGTGTACCCAGTGGTAGATAGGTGTTTTGTATTGTATGTGTACCCAGTGGTAGATAGGTGTTTTGTATTGTATGTGTACACACTGGTAGATAGGTGTTTTGTATTGTATGCGTACCCACTGGTAGATAGGTGTTTTGTATTGTATGCGTACACACTGGTAGATTGGTGTTTTGTATTGTATGTGTACACACTGGTAGATAGGTGTTTTGTATTGTATGCGTACCCACTGGTAGATAGGTGTTTTGTACTGTATGTATACCCACTGGTAGATAGGTGTTTTGTACTGTATGTGTACACACTGGTAGATAGGTGTTTTGTATTGTATGTGTACCCAGTGGTAGATAGGTGTTTTGTATTGTATGTGTACCCAGTGGTAGATAGGTGTTTTGTACTGTATGTGTACACACTGGTAGATAGGTGTTTTGTATTGTATGTGTACCCAGTGGTAGATAGGTGTTTTGTATTTTATGTGTACACACTGGTAGATAGGTGTTTTGTATTGTATGTGTACACACTGGTAGATAGGTGTTTTGTACTGTATGTGTACACACTGGTATAGGTGTTTTGTATTGTATGTGTACACACTGGTAGATAGGTGTTTTGTATTGTATGTGTACCCAGTGGTAGATAGGTGTTTTGTACTGTATGTGTACACACTGGTAGATAGGTGTTTTGTACTGTATGTGTACCCACTGGTAGATAGGTGTTTTGTACTGTATGTGTACACACTGGTAGATAGGTGTTTTGTATTGTATGCGTACCCACTGGTAGATAGGTGTTTTGAATTGTATGTGTACACACTGGTAGATAGGTGTTTTGTATTGTATGTGTACACACTGGTAGATAGGTGTTTTGTATTGTATGTGTACCCAGTGGTAGATAGGTGTTTTGTACTGTATGTGTACACACTGGTATAGGTGTTTTGTATTGTATGTGTACACACTGGTAGATAGGTGTTTTGTATTGTATGTGTACCCAGTGGTAGATAGGTGTTTTGTACTGTATGTGTACACACTGGTAGATAGGTGTTTTGTATTGTATGCATACCCAGTGGTAGATAGGTGTTTTGTATTGTATGTATACCCACTGGTAGATAGGTGTTTTGTATTGTATGCGTACACACTGGTAGATTGGTGTTTTGTATTGTATGTGTACACACTGGTAGATAGGTGTTTTGTATTGTATGCATACCCACTGGTATATAGGTGTTTTGTATTGTATGTGTACACACTGGTAGATAGGTGTTTTGTATTGTATGCGTACCCACTGGTAGATTGGTGTTTTGTATTGTATGTGTACACACTGGTAGATAGGTGTTTTGTATTGTATGTGTACACACTGGTAGATAGGTGTTTTGTATTGTATGCGTACCCACTGGTATATAGGTGTTTTGTATTGTATGCGTACACACTGGTAGATTGGTGTTTTGTACTGTATGTGTACACACTGGTAGATAGGTGTTTTGTATTGTTTGTGTACCCAGTGGTAGATAGGTGTTTTGTATTGTATGCATACCCAGTGGTAGATAGGTGTTTTGTATTGTATGTGTACCCAGTGGTAGATAGGTGTTTTGTATTGTATGCGTACCCAGTGGTAGATAGGTGTTTTGTATTGTATGTGTACACACTGGTAGATAGGTGTTTTGTATTGTATGCATACCCAGTGGTAGATAGGTGTTTTGTATTGTATGTATACCCACTGGTAGATAGGTGTTTTGTATTGTATGCGTACACACTGGTAGATTGGTGTTTTGTATTGTATGTGTACACACTGGTAGATAGGTGTTTTGTATTGTATGCATACCCACTGGTATATAGGTGTTTTGTATTGTATGTGTACACACTGGTAGATAGGTGTTTTGTATTGTATGCGTACCCACTGGTAGATTGGTGTTTTGTATTGTATGTGTACACACTGGTAGATAGGTGTTTTGTATTGTATGTGTACACACTGGTAGATAGGTGTTTTGTATTTTATGTGTACACACTGGTAGATAGGTGTTTTGTATTGTATGTGTACACACTGGTAGATAGGTGTTTTGTACTGTATGTGTACACACTGGTATAGGTGTTTTGTATTGTATGTGTACACACTGGTAGATAGGTGTTTTGTATTGTATGCGTACCCACTGGTAGATAGGTGTTTTGTATTGTATGTGTACACACTGGTAGATAGGTGTTTTGTATTGTATGTGTACACACTGGTAGATATGTGTTTTGTATTCTATGTGTACCCACTGGTAGATAGGTGTTTTGTATTGTATGTGTACCCAGTGGTAGATAGGTGTTTTGTATTGTATGTGTACACACTGGTAGATATGTGTTTTGTATTGTATGTATACCCAGTGGTAGATAGGTGTTTTGTATTGTATGCGTACCCAGTGGTAGATAGGTGTTTTGTATTGTATGTGTACCCAGTGGTAGATAGGTGTTTTGTACTGTATGTGTACACACTGGTAGATAGGTGTTTTGTATTGTATGTGTACACACTGGTAGATAGGTATTTTGTATTGTATGTGTACCCAGTGGTATATAGGTGTTTTGTACTGTATGTGTACACACTGGTAGATAGGTGTTTTGTACTGTATGTGTACCCACTGGTAGATAGGTGTTTTGTACTGTATGTGTACACACTGGTAGATAGGTGTTTTGTATTGTATGCGTACCCACTGGTAGATAGGTGTTTTGTATTGTATGTGTACACACTGGTAGATAGGTGTTTTGTATTGTATGTGTACACACTGGTAGATATGTGTTTTGTATTCTATGTGTACCCACTGGTAGATAGGTGTTTTGTATTGTATGTGTACCCAGTGGTAGATAGGTGTTTTGTATTGTATGTGTACACACTGGTAGATAGGTGTTTTGTATTGTATGTATACCCAGTGGTAGATAGGTGTTTTGTATTGTATGCGTACCCAGTGGTAGATAGGTGTTTTGTATTGTATGTGTACCCAGTGGTAGATAGGTGTTTTGTATTGTATGCGTACCCAGTGGTAGATAGGTGTTTTGTATTGTATGTGTACACACTGGTAGATATGTGTTTTGTATTGTATGCATACCCAGTGGTAGATAGGTGTTTTGTATTGTATGTATACCCACTGGTAGATAGGTGTTTTGTATTGTATGCGTACACACTGGTAGATTGGTGTTTTGTATTGTATGTGTACACACTGGTAGATAGGTGTTTTGTATTGTATGCATACCCACTGGTAGATAGGTGTTTTGTATTGTATGTGTACACACTGGTAGATAGGTGTTTTGTATTGTATGCGTACCCACTGGTAGATTGGTGTTTTGTATTGTATGTGTACACACTGGTAGATAGGTGTTTTGTATTGTATGTGTACACACTGATAGATAGGTGTTTTGTATTGTATGCGTACCCACTGGTATATAGGTGTTTTGTATTGTATGCGTACACACTGGTAGATTGGTGTTTTGTATTGTATGTGTACACACTGGTAGATAGGTGTTTTGTATTGTATGTGTACACACTGGTAGATAGGTGTTTTGTATTGTATGCATACACACTGGTAGATAGGTGTTTTGTACTGTATGTGTACACACTGGTAGATAGGTGTTTTGTATTGTATGTGTACACACTGGTAGATAGGTGTTTTGTATTGTATGTGTACACACTGGTAGATAGGTGTTTTGTACTGTATGTGTACACACTGGTAGATAGGTGTTTTGTATTGTATGTGTACCCAGTGGTAGATAGGTGTTTTGTATTGTATGTGTACCCAGTGGTAGATAGGTGTTGTGTATTGTATGCGTACCCACTGGTAGATAGGTGTTTTGTATTGTATGTGTACACACTGGTAGATAGGTGTTTTGTATTGTATGTGTACACACTGGTAGATATGTGTTTTGTATTCTATGTGTACCCACTGGTAGATAGGTGTTTTGTATTGTATGTGTACCCAGTGGTAGATAGGTGTTTTGTATTGTATGTGTACACACTGGTAGATAGGTGTTTTGTATTGTATGTATACCCAGTGGTAGATAGGTGTTTTGTATTGTATGCGTACCCAGTGGTAGATAGGTGTTTTGTATTGTATGTGTACCCAGTGGTAGATAGGTGTTTTGTATTGTATGCGTACCCAGTGGTAGATAGGTGTTTTGTATTGTATGTGTACACACTGGTAGATAGGTGTTTTGTATTGTATGCATACCCAGTGGTAGATAGGTGTTTTGTATTGTATGTATACCCACTGGTAGATAGGTGTTTTGTATTGTATGCGTACACACTGGTAGATTGGTGTTTTGTATTGTATGTGTACACACTGGTAGATAGGTGTTTTGTATTGTATGCATACCCACTGGTAGATAGGTGTTTTGTATTGTATGTGTACACACTGGTAGATAGGTGTTTTTTATTGTATGCGTACCCACTGGTAGATTGGTGTTTTGTATTGTATGTGTACACACTGGTAGATAGGTGTTTTGTATTGTATGTGTACACACTGATAGATAGGTGTTTTGTATTGTATGCGTACCCACTGGTATATAGGTGTTTTGTATTGTATGCGTACACACTGGTAGATTGGTGTTTTGTATTGTATGTGTACACACTGGTAGATAGGTGTTTTGTATTGTATGTGTACACACTGGTAGATAGGTGTTTTGTATTGTATGCATACACACTGGTAGATAGGTGTTTTGTACTGTATGTGTACACACTGGTAGATAGGTGTTTTGTATTGTATGTGTACACACTGGTAGATAGGTGTTTTGTATTGTATGTGTACACACTGGTAGATAGGTGTTTTGTACTGTATGTGTACACACTGGTAGATAGGTGTTTTGTATTGTTTGTGTACCCAGTGGTAGATAGGTGTTTTGTATTGTATGCATACCCAGTGGTAGATAGGTGTTTTGTATTGTATGTGTACCCAGTGGTAGATAGGTGTTTTGTATTGTATGCGTACCCAGTGGTAGATAGGTGTTTTGTATTGTATGTGTACACACTGGTAGATAGGTGTTTTGTATTGTATGCATACCCAGTGGTAGATAGGTGTTTTGTATTGTATGTATACCCACTGGTAGATAGGTGTTTTGTATTGTATGCGTACACACTGGTAGATTGGTGTTTTGTATTGTATGTGTACACACTGGTAGATAGGTGTTTTGTATTGTATGCATACCCACTGGTATATAGGTGTTTTGTATTGTATGTGTACACACTGGTAGATAGGTGTTTTGTATTGTATGCGTACCCACTGGTAGATTGGTGTTTTGTATTGTATGTGTACACACTGGTAGATAGGTGTTTTGTATTGTATGTGTACACACTGGTAGATAGGTGTTTTGTATTGTATGCGTACCCACTGGTATATAGGTGTTTTGTATTGTATGCGTACACACTGGTAGATAGGTGTTTTGTATTGTATGTGTACACACTGGTAGATAGGTGTTTTGTATTGTATGTGTACACACTGGTAGATAGGTGTTTTGTATTGTATGCGTACACACTGGTAGATAGGTGTTTTGTACTGTATGTGTACACACTGGTAGATAGGTGTTTTGTATTGTATGTGTACACAGTGGTAGATAGGTGTTTTATATTGTATGTGTACACACTGGTAGATAGGTGTTTTGTACTGTATGTGTACACACTGGTAGATAGGTGTTTTGTATTGTATGTGTACCCAGTGGTAGATAGGTGTTTTGTATTGTATGTGTACCCAGTGGTAGATAGGTGTTTTGTACTGTATGTGTACACACTGGTATAGGTGTTTTGTATTGTATGTGTACACACTGGTAGATAGGTGTTTTGTATTGTATGTGTACCCAGTGGTAGATAGGTGTTTTGTACTGTATGTGTACACACTGGTAGATAGGTGTTTTGTACTGTATGTGTACCCACTGGTAGATAGGTGTTTTGTACTGTATGTGTACACACTGGTAGATAGGTGTTTTGTATTGTATGCGTACCCACTGGTAGATAGGTGTTTTGTATTGTATGTTTACACACTGGTAGATAGGTGTTTTGTATTGTATGTGTACACACTGGTAGATAGGTGTTTTGTATTCTATGTGTACCCACTGGTAGATAGGTGTTTTGTATTGTATGTGTACCCAGTGGTAGATAGGTGTTTTGTATTGTATGTGTACACACTGGTAGATAGGTGTTTTGTATTGTATGTGTACACACTGGTAGATAGGTGTTTTGTATTGTATGCGTACCCAGTGGTAGATAGGTGTTTTGTATTGTATGTGTACCCAGTGGTAGATAGGTGTTTTGTATTGTATGTGTACACACTGGTAGATAGGTGTTTTGCATTGTATGTGTACCCAGTGGTAGATAGGTGTTTTGTATTGTATGTGTACACACTGGTAGATAGGTGTTTTGTATTGTATGCGTACACACTGGTAGATAGGTGTTTTGTACTGTATGTGTACACACTGGTAGATAGGTGTTTTGTATTGTATGTGTACACACTGGTAGATAGGTGTTTTGTATTGTATGTGTACATACTGGTAGATAGGTGTTTTGTACTGTATGTGTACACACTGGTAGATAGGTGTTTTGTATTGTATGTGTACCCAGTGGTAGATAGGTGTTTTGTATTGTATGTGTACCCAGTGGTAGATAGGTGTTTTGTATTGTATGTGTACACACTGGTAGATAGGTGTTTTGTATTGTATGTGTACATACTGGTAGATAGGTGTTTTGTACTGTATGTGTACACACTGGTAGATAGGTGTTTTGTATTGTATGTGTACCCAGTGGTAGATAGGTGTTTTGTATTGTATGTGTACCCAGTGGTAGATAGGTGTTTTGTATTGTATGTGTACACACTGGTAGATAGGTGTTTTGTATTGTATGCGTACCCACTGGTAGATAGGTGTTTTGTATTGTATGCGTACACACTGGTAGATTGGTGTTTTGTATTGTATGTGTACACACTGGTAGATAGGTGTTTTGTATTGTATGCGTACCCACTGGTAGATAGGTGTTTTGTACTGTATGTATACCCACTGGTAGATAGGTGTTTTGTACTGTATGTGTACACACTGGTAGATAGGTGTTTTGTATTGTATGTGTACCCAGTGGTAGATAGGTGTTTTGTATTGTATGTGTACCCAGTGGTAGATAGGTGTTTTGTACTGTATGTGTACACACTGGTAGATAGGTGTTTTGTATTGTATGTGTACCCAGTGGTAGATAGGTGTTTTGTATTTTATGTGTACACACTGGTAGATAGGTGTTTTGTATTGTATGTGTACACACTGGTAGATAGGTGTTTTGTACTGTATGTGTACACACTGGTATAGGTGTTTTGTATTGTATGTGTACACACTGGTAGATAGGTGTTTTGTATTGTATGTGTACCCAGTGGTAGATAGGTGTTTTGTACTGTATGTGTACACACTGGTAGATAGGTGTTTTGTACTGTATGTGTACCCACTGGTAGATAGGTGTTTTGTACTGTATGTGTACACACTGGTAGATAGGTGTTTTGTATTGTATGCGTACCCACTGGTAGATAGGTGTTTTGAATTGTATGTGTACACACTGGTAGATAGGTGTTTTGTATTGTATGTGTACACACTGGTAGATAGGTGTTTTGTATTGTATGTGTACCCAGTGGTAGATAGGTGTTTTGTACTGTATGTGTACACACTGGTATAGGTGTTTTGTATTGTATGTGTACACACTGGTAGATAGGTGTTTTGTATTGTATGTGTACCCAGTGGTAGATAGGTGTTTTGTACTGTATGTGTACACACTGGTAGATAGGTGTTTTGTATTGTATGCATACCCAGTGGTAGATAGGTGTTTTGTATTGTATGTATACCCACTGGTAGATAGGTGTTTTGTATTGTATGCGTACACACTGGTAGATTGGTGTTTTGTATTGTATGTGTACACACTGGTAGATAGGTGTTTTGTATTGTATGCATACCCACTGGTATATAGGTGTTTTGTATTGTATGTGTACACACTGGTAGATAGGTGTTTTGTATTGTATGCGTACCCACTGGTAGATTGGTGTTTTGTATTGTATGTGTACACACTGGTAGATAGGTGTTTTGTATTGTATGTGTACACACTGGTAGATAGGTGTTTTGTATTGTATGCGTACCCACTGGTATATAGGTGTTTTGTATTGTATGCGTACACACTGGTAGATTGGTGTTTTGTACTGTATGTGTACACACTGGTAGATAGGTGTTTTGTATTGTTTGTGTACCCAGTGGTAGATAGGTGTTTTGTATTGTATGCATACCCAGTGGTAGATAGGTGTTTTGTATTGTATGTGTACCCAGTGGTAGATAGGTGTTTTGTATTGTATGCGTACCCAGTGGTAGATAGGTGTTTTGTATTGTATGTGTACACACTGGTAGATAGGTGTTTTGTATTGTATGCATACCCAGTGGTAGATAGGTGTTTTGTATTGTATGTATACCCACTGGTAGATAGGTGTTTTGTATTGTATGCGTACACACTGGTAGATTGGTGTTTTGTATTGTATGCGTACCCAGTGGTAGATAGGTGTTTTGTATTGTATGTGTACCCAGTGGTAGATAGGTGTTTTGTATTGTATGTGTACACACTGGTAGATAGGTGTTTTGCATTGTATGTGTACCCAGTGGTAGATAGGTGTTTTGTATTGTATGTGTACACACTGGTAGATAGGTGTTTTGTATTGTATGCGTACACACTGGTAGATAGGTGTTTTGTACTGTATGTGTACACACTGGTAGATAGGTGTTTTGTATTGTATGTGTACACACTGGTAGATAGGTGTTTTGTATTGTATGTGTACATACTGGTAGATAGGTGTTTTGTACTGTATGTGTACACACTGGTAGATAGGTGTTTTGTATTGTATGTGTACCCAGTGGTAGATAGGTGTTTTGTATTGTATGTGTACCCAGTGGTAGATAGGTGTTTTGTATTGTATGTGTACACACTGGTAGATAGGTGTTTTGTATTGTATGTGTACATACTGGTAGATAGGTGTTTTGTACTGTATGTGTACACACTGGTAGATAGGTGTTTTGTATTGTATGTGTACCCAGTGGTAGATAGGTGTTTTGTATTGTATGTGTACCCAGTGGTAGATAGGTGTTTTGTATTGTATGTGTACACACTGGTAGATAGGTGTTTTGTATTGTATGCGTACCCACTGGTAGATAGGTGTTTTGTATTGTATGCGTACACACTGGTAGATTGGTGTTTTGTATTGTATGTGTACACACTGGTAGATAGGTGTTTTGTATTGTATGCGTACCCACTGGTAGATAGGTGTTTTGTACTGTATGTATACCCACTGGTAGATAGGTGTTTTGTACTGTATGTGTACACACTGGTAGATAGGTGTTTTGTATTGTATGTGTACCCAGTGGTAGATAGGTGTTTTGTATTGTATGTGTACCCAGTGGTAGATAGGTGTTTTGTACTGTATGTGTACACACTGGTAGATAGGTGTTTTGTATTGTATGTGTACCCAGTGGTAGATAGGTGTTTTGTATTTTATGTGTACACACTGGTAGATAGGTGTTTTGTATTGTATGTGTACACACTGGTAGATAGGTGTTTTGTACTGTATGTGTACACACTGGTATAGGTGTTTTGTATTGTATGTGTACACACTGGTAGATAGGTGTTTTGTATTGTATGTGTACCCAGTGGTAGATAGGTGTTTTGTACTGTATGTGTACACACTGGTAGATAGGTGTTTTGTACTGTATGTGTACCCACTGGTAGATAGGTGTTTTGTACTGTATGTGTACACACTGGTAGATAGGTGTTTTGTATTGTATGCGTACCCACTGGTAGATAGGTGTTTTGAATTGTATGTGTACACACTGGTAGATAGGTGTTTTGTATTGTATGTGTACACACTGGTAGATAGGTGTTTTGTATTGTATGTGTACCCAGTGGTAGATAGGTGTTTTGTACTGTATGTGTACACACTGGTATAGGTGTTTTGTATTGTATGTGTACACACTGGTAGATAGGTGTTTTGTATTGTATGTGTACCCAGTGGTAGATAGGTGTTTTGTACTGTATGTGTACACACTGGTAGATAGGTGTTTTGTATTGTATGTGTACCCAGTGGTAGATAGGTGTTTTGTATTGTATGCGTACCCAGTGGTAGATAGGTGTTTTGTATTGTATGTGTACACACTGGTAGATAGGTGTTTTGTATTGTATGCATACCCAGTGGTAGATAGGTGTTTTGTATTGTATGTATACCCACTGGTAGATAGGTGTTTTGTATTGTATGCGTACACACTGGTAGATTGGTGTTTTGTATTGTATGCGTACCCAGTGGTAGATAGGTGTTTTGTATTGTATGTGTACCCAGTGGTAGATAGGTGTTTTGTATTGTATGTGTACACACTGGTAGATAGGTGTTTTGCATTGTATGTGTACCCAGTGGTAGATAGGTGTTTTGTATTGTATGTGTACACACTGGTAGATAGGTGTTTTGTATTGTATGCGTACACACTGGTAGATAGGTGTTTTGTACTGTATGTGTACACACTGGTAGATAGGTGTTTTGTATTGTATGTGTACACACTGGTAGATAGGTGTTTTGTATTGTATGTGTACATACTGGTAGATAGGTGTTTTGTACTGTATGTGTACACACTGGTAGATAGGTGTTTTGTATTGTATGTGTACCCAGTGGTAGATAGGTGTTTTGTATTGTATGTGTACCCAGTGGTAGATAGGTGTTTTGTATTGTATGTGTACACACTGGTAGATAGGTGTTTTGTATTGTATGTGTACATACTGGTAGATAGGTGTTTTGTACTGTATGTGTACACACTGGTAGATAGGTGTTTTGTATTGTATGTGTACCCAGTGGTAGATAGGTGTTTTGTATTGTATGTGTACCCAGTGGTAGATAGGTGTTTTGTATTGTATGTGTACACACTGGTAGATAGGTGTTTTGTATTGTATGCGTACCCACTGGTAGATAGGTGTTTTGTATTGTATGCGTACACACTGGTAGATTGGTGTTTTGTATTGTATGTGTACACACTGGTAGATAGGTGTTTTGTATTGTATGCGTACCCACTGGTAGATAGGTGTTTTGTACTGTATGTATACCCACTGGTAGATAGGTGTTTTGTACTGTATGTGTACACACTGGTAGATAGGTGTTTTGTATTGTATGTGTACCCAGTGGTAGATAGGTGTTTTGTATTGTATGTGTACCCAGTGGTAGATAGGTGTTTTGTACTGTATGTGTACACACTGGTAGATAGGTGTTTTGTATTGTATGTGTACCCAGTGGTAGATAGGTGTTTTGTATTTTATGTGTACACACTGGTAGATAGGTGTTTTGTATTGTATGTGTACACACTGGTAGATAGGTGTTTTGTACTGTATGTGTACACACTGGTATAGGTGTTTTGTATTGTATGTGTACACACTGGTAGATAGGTGTTTTGTATTGTATGTGTACCCAGTGGTAGATAGGTGTTTTGTACTGTATGTGTACACACTGGTAGATAGGTGTTTTGTACTGTATGTGTACCCACTGGTAGATAGGTGTTTTGTACTGTATGTGTACACACTGGTAGATAGGTGTTTTGTATTGTATGCGTACCCACTGGTAGATAGGTGTTTTGAATTGTATGTGTACACACTGGTAGATAGGTGTTTTGTATTGTATGTGTACACACTGGTAGATAGGTGTTTTGTATTGTATGTGTACCCAGTGGTAGATAGGTGTTTTGTACTGTATGTGTACACACTGGTATAGGTGTTTTGTATTGTATGTGTACACACTGGTAGATAGGTGTTTTGTATTGTATGTGTACCCAGTGGTAGATAGGTGTTTTGTACTGTATGTGTACACACTGGTAGATAGGTGTTTTGTATTGTATGCATACCCAGTGGTAGATAGGTGTTTTGTATTGTATGTATACCCACTGGTAGATAGGTGTTTTGTATTGTATGCGTACACACTGGTAGATTGGTGTTTTGTATTGTATGTGTACACACTGGTAGATAGGTGTTTTGTATTGTATGCATACCCACTGGTATATAGGTGTTTTGTATTGTATGTGTACACACTGGTAGATAGGTGTTTTGTATTGTATGCGTACCCACTGGTAGATTGGTGTTTTGTATTGTATGTGTACACACTGGTAGATAGGTGTTTTGTATTGTATGTGTACACACTGGTAGATAGGTGTTTTGTATTGTATGCGTACCCACTGGTATATAGGTGTTTTGTATTGTATGCGTACACACTGGTAGATTGGTGTTTTGTACTGTATGTGTACACACTGGTAGATAGGTGTTTTGTATTGTTTGTGTACCCAGTGGTAGATAGGTGTTTTGTATTGTATGCATACCCAGTGGTAGATAGGTGTTTTGTATTGTATGTGTACCCAGTGGTAGATAGGTGTTTTGTATTGTATGCGTACCCAGTGGTAGATAGGTGTTTTGTATTGTATGTGTACACACTGGTAGATAGGTGTTTTGTATTGTATGCATACCCAGTGGTAGATAGGTGTTTTGTATTGTATGTATACCCACTGGTAGATAGGTGTTTTGTATTGTATGCGTACACACTGGTAGATTGGTGTTTTGTATTGTATGTGTACACACTGGTAGATAGGTGTTTTGTATTGTATGCATACCCACTGGTATATAGGTGTTTTGTATTGTATGTGTACACACTGGTAGATAGGTGTTTTGTATTGTATGCGTACCCACTGGTAGATTGGTGTTTTGTATTGTATGTGTACACACTGGTAGATAGGTGTTTTGTATTGTATGTGTACACACTGGTAGATAGGTGTTTTGTATTGTATGCGTACCCACTGGTATATAGGTGTTTTGTATTGTATGCGTACACACTGGTAGATTGGTGTTTTGTACTGTATGTGTACACACTGGTAGATAGGTGTTTTGTATTGTTTGTGTACCCAGTGGTAGATAGGTGTTTTGTATTGTATGCATACCCAGTGGTAGATAGGTGTTTTGTATTGTATGTGTACCCAGTGGTAGATAGGTGTTTTGTATTGTATGCGTACCCAGTGGTAGATAGGTGTTTTGTATTGTATGTGTACACACTGGTAGATAGGTGTTTTGTATTGTATGCATACCCAGTGGTAGATAGGTGTTTTGTATTGTATGTATACCCACTGGTAGATAGGTGTTTTGTATTGTATGCGTACACACTGGTAGATTGGTGTTTTGTATTGTATGCGTACCCAGTGGTAGATAGGTGTTTTGTATTGTATGTGTACCCAGTGGTAGATAGGTGTTTTGTATTGTATGTGTACACACTGGTAGATAGGTGTTTTGCATTGTATGTGTACCCAGTGGTAGATAGGTGTTTTGTATTGTATGTGTACACACTGGTAGATAGGTGTTTTGTATTGTATGCGTACACACTGGTAGATAGGTGTTTTGTACTGTATGTGTACACACTGGTAGATAGGTGTTTTGTATTGTATGTGTACACACTGGTAGATAGGTGTTTTGTATTGTATGTGTACATACTGGTAGATAGGTGTTTTGTACTGTATGTGTACACACTGGTAGATAGGTGTTTTGTATTGTATGTGTACCCAGTGGTAGATAGGTGTTTTGTATTGTATGTGTACCCAGTGGTAGATAGGTGTTTTGTATTGTATGTGTACACACTGGTAGATAGGTGTTTTGTATTGTATGTGTACATACTGGTAGATAGGTGTTTTGTACTGTATGTGTACACACTGGTAGATAGGTGTTTTGTATTGTATGTGTACCCAGTGGTAGATAGGTGTTTTGTATTGTATGTGTACCCAGTGGTAGATAGGTGTTTTGTATTGTATGTGTACACACTGGTAGATAGGTGTTTTGTATTGTATGCGTACCCACTGGTAGATAGGTGTTTTGTATTGTATGCGTACACACTGGTAGATTGGTGTTTTGTATTGTATGTGTACACACTGGTAGATAGGTGTTTTGTATTGTATGCGTACCCACTGGTAGATAGGTGTTTTGTACTGTATGTATACCCACTGGTAGATAGGTGTTTTGTACTGTATGTGTACACACTGGTAGATAGGTGTTTTGTATTGTATGTGTACCCAGTGGTAGATAGGTGTTTTGTATTGTATGTGTACCCAGTGGTAGATAGGTGTTTTGTACTGTATGTGTACACACTGGTAGATAGGTGTTTTGTATTGTATGTGTACCCAGTGGTAGATAGGTGTTTTGTATTTTATGTGTACACACTGGTAGATAGGTGTTTTGTATTGTATGTGTACACACTGGTAGATAGGTGTTTTGTACTGTATGTGTACACACTGGTATAGGTGTTTTGTATTGTATGTGTACACACTGGTAGATAGGTGTTTTGTATTGTATGTGTACCCAGTGGTAGATAGGTGTTTTGTACTGTATGTGTACACACTGGTAGATAGGTGTTTTGTACTGTATGTGTACCCACTGGTAGATAGGTGTTTTGTACTGTATGTGTACACACTGGTAGATAGGTGTTTTGTATTGTATGCGTACCCACTGGTAGATAGGTGTTTTGAATTGTATGTGTACACACTGGTAGATAGGTGTTTTGTATTGTATGTGTACACACTGGTAGATAGGTGTTTTGTATTGTATGTGTACCCAGTGGTAGATAGGTGTTTTGTACTGTATGTGTACACACTGGTATAGGTGTTTTGTATTGTATGTGTACACACTGGTAGATAGGTGTTTTGTATTGTATGTGTACCCAGTGGTAGATAGGTGTTTTGTACTGTATGTGTACACACTGGTAGATAGGTGTTTTGTATTGTATGTGTACCCAGTGGTAGATAGGTGTTTTGTATTGTATGCGTACCCAGTGGTAGATAGGTGTTTTGTATTGTATGTGTACACACTGGTAGATAGGTGTTTTGTATTGTATGCATACCCAGTGGTAGATAGGTGTTTTGTATTGTATGTATACCCACTGGTAGATAGGTGTTTTGTATTGTATGCGTACACACTGGTAGATTGGTGTTTTGTATTGTATGCGTACCCAGTGGTAGATAGGTGTTTTGTATTGTATGTGTACCCAGTGGTAGATAGGTGTTTTGTATTGTATGTGTACACACTGGTAGATAGGTGTTTTGCATTGTATGTGTACCCAGTGGTAGATAGGTGTTTTGTATTGTATGTGTACACACTGGTAGATAGGTGTTTTGTATTGTATGCGTACACACTGGTAGATAGGTGTTTTGTACTGTATGTGTACACACTGGTAGATAGGTGTTTTGTATTGTATGTGTACACACTGGTAGATAGGTGTTTTGTATTGTATGTGTACATACTGGTAGATAGGTGTTTTGTACTGTATGTGTACACACTGGTAGATAGGTGTTTTGTATTGTATGTGTACCCAGTGGTAGATAGGTGTTTTGTATTGTATGTGTACCCAGTGGTAGATAGGTGTTTTGTATTGTATGTGTACACACTGGTAGATAGGTGTTTTGTATTGTATGTGTACATACTGGTAGATAGGTGTTTTGTACTGTATGTGTACACACTGGTAGATAGGTGTTTTGTATTGTATGTGTACCCAGTGGTAGATAGGTGTTTTGTATTGTATGTGTACCCAGTGGTAGATAGGTGTTTTGTATTGTATGTGTACACACTGGTAGATAGGTGTTTTGTATTGTATGCGTACCCACTGGTAGATAGGTGTTTTGTATTGTATGCGTACACACTGGTAGATTGGTGTTTTGTATTGTATGTGTACACACTGGTAGATAGGTGTTTTGTATTGTATGCGTACCCACTGGTAGATAGGTGTTTTGTACTGTATGTATACCCACTGGTAGATAGGTGTTTTGTACTGTATGTGTACACACTGGTAGATAGGTGTTTTGTATTGTATGTGTACCCAGTGGTAGATAGGTGTTTTGTATTGTATGTGTACCCAGTGGTAGATAGGTGTTTTGTACTGTATGTGTACACACTGGTAGATAGGTGTTTTGTATTGTATGTGTACCCAGTGGTAGATAGGTGTTTTGTATTTTATGTGTACACACTGGTAGATAGGTGTTTTGTATTGTATGTGTACACACTGGTAGATAGGTGTTTTGTACTGTATGTGTACACACTGGTATAGGTGTTTTGTATTGTATGTGTACACACTGGTAGATAGGTGTTTTGTATTGTATGTGTACCCAGTGGTAGATAGGTGTTTTGTACTGTATGTGTACACACTGGTAGATAGGTGTTTTGTACTGTATGTGTACCCACTGGTAGATAGGTGTTTTGTACTGTATGTGTACACACTGGTAGATAGGTGTTTTGTATTGTATGCGTACCCACTGGTAGATAGGTGTTTTGAATTGTATGTGTACACACTGGTAGATAGGTGTTTTGTATTGTATGTGTACACACTGGTAGATAGGTGTTTTGTATTGTATGTGTACCCAGTGGTAGATAGGTGTTTTGTACTGTATGTGTACACACTGGTATAGGTGTTTTGTATTGTATGTGTACACACTGGTAGATAGGTGTTTTGTATTGTATGTGTACCCAGTGGTAGATAGGTGTTTTGTACTGTATGTGTACACACTGGTAGATAGGTGTTTTGTATTGTATGCATACCCAGTGGTAGATAGGTGTTTTGTATTGTATGTATACCCACTGGTAGATAGGTGTTTTGTATTGTATGCGTACACACTGGTAGATTGGTGTTTTGTATTGTATGTGTACACACTGGTAGATAGGTGTTTTGTATTGTATGCATACCCACTGGTATATAGGTGTTTTGTATTGTATGTGTACACACTGGTAGATAGGTGTTTTGTATTGTATGCGTACCCACTGGTAGATTGGTGTTTTGTATTGTATGTGTACACACTGGTAGATAGGTGTTTTGTATTGTATGTGTACACACTGGTAGATAGGTGTTTTGTATTGTATGCGTACCCACTGGTATATAGGTGTTTTGTATTGTATGCGTACACACTGGTAGATTGGTGTTTTGTACTGTATGTGTACACACTGGTAGATAGGTGTTTTGTATTGTTTGTGTACCCAGTGGTAGATAGGTGTTTTGTATTGTATGCATACCCAGTGGTAGATAGGTGTTTTGTATTGTATGTGTACCCAGTGGTAGATAGGTGTTTTGTATTGTATGCGTACCCAGTGGTAGATAGGTGTTTTGTATTGTATGTGTACACACTGGTAGATAGGTGTTTTGTATTGTATGCATACCCAGTGGTAGATAGGTGTTTTGTATTGTATGTATACCCACTGGTAGATAGGTGTTTTGTATTGTATGCGTACACACTGGTAGATTGGTGTTTTGTATTGTATGTGTACACACTGGTAGATAGGTGTTTTGTATTGTATGCATACCCACTGGTATATAGGTGTTTTGTATTGTATGTGTACACACTGGTAGATAGGTGTTTTGTATTGTATGCGTACCCACTGGTAGATTGGTGTTTTGTATTGTATGTGTACACACTGGTAGATAGGTGTTTTGTATTGTATGTGTACACACTGGTAGATAGGTGTTTTGTATTGTATGCGTACCCACTGGTATATAGGTGTTTTGTATTGTATGCGTACACACTGGTAGATTGGTGTTTTGTATTGTATGTGTACACACTGGTAGATAGGTGTTTTGTATTGTATGTGTACACACTGGTAGATAGGTGTTTTGTATTGTATGCGTACACACTGGTAGATAGGTGTTTTGTACTGTATGTGTACACACTGGTAGATAGGTGTTTTGTATTGTATGTGTACACAGTGGTAGATAGGTGTTTTGTATTGTATGTGTACACACTGGTAGATAGGTGTTTTGTACTGTATGTGTACACACTGGTAGATAGGTGTTTTGTATTGTATGTGTACCCAGTGGTAGATAGGTGTTTTGTATTGTATGTGTACCCAGTGGTAGATAGGTGTTTTGTACTGTATGTGTACACACTGGTATAGGTGTTTTGTATTGTATGTGTACACACTGGTAGATAGGTGTTTTGTATTGTATGTGTACCCAGTGGTAGATAGGTGTTTTGTACTGTATGTGTACACACTGGTAGATAGGTGTTTTGTACTGTATGTGTACCCACTGGTAGATAGGTGTTTTGTACTGTATGTGTACACACTGGTAGATAGGTGTTTTGTATTGTATGCGTACCCACTGGTAGATAGGTGTTTTGTATTGTATGTTTACACACTGGTAGATAGGTGTTTTGTATTGTATGTGTACACACTGGTAGATAGGTGTTTTGTATTCTATGTGTACCCACTGGTAGATAGGTGTTTTGTATTGTATGTGTACCCAGTGGTAGATAGGTGTTTTGTATTGTATGTGTACACACTGGTAGATAGGTGTTTTGTATTGTATGTGTACACACTGGTAGATAGGTGTTTTGTATTGTATGCGTACCCAGTGGTAGATAGGTGTTTTGTATTGTATGTGTACCCAGTGGTAGATAGGTGTTTTGTATTGTATGTGTACACACTGGTAGATAGGTGTTTTGCATTGTATGTGTACCCAGTGGTAGATAGGTGTTTTGTATTGTATGTGTACACACTGGTAGATAGGTGTTTTGTATTGTATGCGTACACACTGGTAGATAGGTGTTTTGTACTGTATGTGTACACACTGGTAGATAGGTGTTTTGTATTGTATGTGTACACACTGGTAGATAGGTGTTTTGTATTGTATGTGTACATACTGGTAGATAGGTGTTTTGTACTGTATGTGTACACACTGGTAGATAGGTGTTTTGTATTGTATGTGTACCCAGTGGTAGATAGGTGTTTTGTATTGTATGTGTACCCAGTGGTAGATAGGTGTTTTGTATTGTATGTGTACACACTGGTAGATAGGTGTTTTGTATTGTATGCGTACCCACTGGTAGATAGGTGTTTTGTATTGTATGCGTACACACTGGTAGATTGGTGTTTTGTATTGTATGTGTACACACTGGTAGATAGGTGTTTTGTATTGTATGCGTACCCACTGGTAGATAGGTGTTTTGTACTGTATGTATACCCACTGGTAGATAGGTGTTTTGTACTGTATGTGTACACACTGGTAGATAGGTGTTTTGTATTGTATGTGTACCCAGTGGTAGATAGGTGTTTTGTATTGTATGTGTACCCAGTGGTAGATAGGTGTTTTGTACTGTATGTGTACACACTGGTAGATAGGTGTTTTGTATTGTATGTGTACCCAGTGGTAGATAGGTGTTTTGTATTTTATGTGTACACACTGGTAGATAGGTGTTTTGTATTGTATGTGTACACACTGGTAGATAGGTGTTTTGTATTGTATGTGTACCCAGTGGTAGATAGGTGTTTTGTACTGTATGTGTACACACTGGTATAGGTGTTTTGTATTGTATGTGTACACACTGGTAGATAGGTGTTTTGTATTGTATGTGTACCCAGTGGTATATAGGTGTTTTGTACTGTATGTGTACACACTGGTAGATAGGTGTTTTGTACTGTATGTGTACCCACTGGTAGATAGGTGTTTTGTACTGTATGTGTACACACTGGTAGATAGGTGTTTTGTATTGTATGCGTACCCACTGGTAGATAGGTGTTTTGAATTTTATGTGTACACACTGGTAGATAGGTGTTTTGTATTGTATGTGTACACACTGGTAGATAGGTGTTTTGTATTGTATGTGTACCCAGTGGTAGATAGGTGTTTTGTACTGTATGTGTACACACTGGTATAGGTGTTTTGTATTGTATGTGTACACACTGGTAGATAGGTGTTTTGTATTGTATGTGTACCCAGTGGTAGATAGGTGTTTTGTACTGTATGTGTACACACTGGTAGATAGGTGTTTTGTATTGTATGCATACCCAGTGGTAGATAGGTGTTTTGTATTGTATGTATACCCACTGGTAGATAGGTGTTTTGTATTGTATGCGTACACACTGGTAGATTGGTATTTTGTATTGTATGTGTACACACTGGTAGATAGGTGTTTTGTATTGTATGCATACCCACTGGTATATAGGTGTTTTGTATTGTATGTGTACACACTGGTAGATAGGTGTTTTGTATTGTATGCGTACCCACTGGTAGATTGGTGTTTTGTATTGTATGTGTACACACTGGTAGATAGGTGTTTTGTATTGTATGTGTACACACTGGTAGATAGGTGTTTTGTATTGTATGCGTACCCACTGGTATATAGGTGTTTTGTATTGTATGCGTACACACTGGTAGATTGGTGTTTTGTATTGTATGTGTACACACTGGTAGATAGGTGTTTTGTATTGTATGTGTACACACTGGTAGATAGGTGTTTTGTATTGTATGCGTACACACTGGTAGATAGGTGTTTTGTACTGTATGTGTACACACTGGTAGATAGGTGTTTTGTATTGTATGTGTACACAGTGGTAGATAGGTGTTTTGTATTGTATGTGTACACACTGGTAGATAGGTGTTTTGTACTGTATGTGTACACACTGGTAGATAGGTGTTTTGTATTGTATGTGTACCCAGTGGTAGATAGGTGTTTTGTATTGTATGTGTACCCAGTGGTAGATAGGTGTTTTGTACTGTATGTGTACACACTGGTATAGGTGTTTTGTATTGTATGTGTACACACTGGTAGATAGGTGTTTTGTATTGTATGTGTACCCAGTGGTAGATAGGTGTTTTGTACTGTATGTGTACACACTGGTAGATAGGTGTTTTGTACTGTATGTGTACCCACTGGTAGATAGGTGTTTTGTACTGTATGTGTACACACTGGTAGATAGGTGTTTTGTATTGTATGCGTACCCACTGGTAGATAGGTGTTTTGTATTGTATGTTTACACACTGGTAGATAGGTGTTTTGTATTGTATGTGTACACACTGGTAGATAGGTGTTTTGTATTCTATGTGTACCCACTGGTAGATAGGTGTTTTGTATTGTATGTGTACCCAGTGGTAGATAGGTGTTTTGTATTGTATGTGTACACACTGGTAGATAGGTGTTTTGTATTGTATGTGTACACACTGGTAGATAGGTGTTTTGTATTGTATGCGTACCCAGTGGTAGATAGGTGTTTTGTATTGTATGTGTACCCAGTGGTAGATAGGTGTTTTGTATTGTATGTGTACACACTGGTAGATAGGTGTTTTGCATTGTATGTGTACCCAGTGGTAGATAGGTGTTTTGTATTGTATGTGTACACACTGGTAGATAGGTGTTTTGTATTGTATGCATACACACTGGTAGATAGGTGTTTTGTACTGTATGTGTACACACTGGTAGATAGGTGTTTTGTACTGTATGTGTACACACTGGTAGATAGGTGTTTTGTATTGTATGTGTACATACTGGTAGATAGGTGTTTTGTACTGTATGTGTACACACTGGTAGATAGGTGTTTTGTATTGTATGTGTACCCAGTGGTAGATAGGTGTTTTGTATTGTATGTGTACCCAGTGGTAGATAGGTGTTTTGTATTGTATGTGTACACACTGGTAGATAGGTGTTTTGTATTGTATGCGTACCCACTGGTAGATAGGTGTTTTGTATTGTATGCGTACACACTGGTAGATTGGTGTTTTGTATTGTATGTGTACACACTGGTAGATAGGTGTTTTGTATTGTATCCGTACCCACTGGTAGATAGGTGTTTTGTACTGTATGTATACCCACTGGTAGATAGGTGTTTTGTACTGTATGTGTACACACTGGTAGATAGGTGTTTTGTATTGTATGTGTACACACTGGTAGATAGGTGTTTTGTATTGTATGTGTACCCAGTGGTAGATAGGTGTTTTGTACTGTATGTGTACACACTGGTAGATAGGTGTTTTGTATTGTATGTGTACCCAGTGGTAGATAGGTGTTTTGTATTTTATGTGTACACACTGGTAGATAGGTGTTTTGTATTGTATGTGTACACACTGGTAGATAGGTGTTTTGTATTGTATGTGTACCCAGTGGTAGATAGGTGTTTTGTACTGTATGTGTACACACTGGTATAGGTGTTTTGTATTGTATGTGTACACACTGGTAGATAGGTGTTTTGTATTGTATGTGTACCCAGTGGTAGATAGGTGTTTTGTACTGTATGTGTACACACTGGTAGATAGGTGTTTTGTACTGTATGTGTACCCACTGGTAGATAGGTGTTTTGTACTGTATGTGTACACACTGGTAGATAGGTGTTTTGTATTGTATGCGTACCCACTGGTAGATAGGTGTTTTGAATTTTATGTGTACACACTGGTAGATAGGTGTTTTGTATTGTATGTGTACACACTGGTAGATAGGTGTTTTGTATTGTATGTGTACCCAGTGGTAGATAGGTGTTTTGTACTGTATGTGTACACACTGGTATAGGTGTTTTGTATTGTATGTGTACACACTGGTAGATAGGTGTTTTGTATTGTATGTGTACCCAGTGGTAGATAGGTGTTTTGTACTGTATGTGTACACACTGGTAGATAGGTGTTTTGTACTGTATGTGTACCCACTGGTAGAGAGGTGTTTTGTACTGTATGTGTACACACTGGTAGATAGGTGTTTTGTATTGTATGCGTACCCACTGGTAGATAGGTGTTTTGTATTGTATGTGTACACACTGGTAGATAGGTGTTTTGTATTGTATGTGTACACACTGGTAGATAGGTGTTTTGTATTCTATGTGTACCCACTGGTAGATAGGTGTTTTGTATTGTATGTGTACCCAGTGGTAGATAGGTGTTTTGTATTGTATGTGTACACACTGGTAGATAGGTGTTTTGTATTGTATGTGTACACACTGGTAGATAGGTGTTTTGTATTGTATGCGTACCCAGTGGTAGATAGGTGTTTTGTATTGTATGTGTACCCAGTGGTAGATAGGTGTTTTGTATTGTATGTGTACACACTGGTAGATAGGTGTTTTGCATTGTATGTGTACCCAGTGGTAGATAGGTGTTTTGTATTGTATGTGTACACACTGGTAGATAGGTGTTTTGTATTGTATGCATACACACTGGTAGATAGGTGTTTTGTACTGTATGTGTACACACTGGTAGATAGGTGTTTTGTATTGTATGTGTACACACTGGTAGATAGGTGTTTTGTATTGTATGTGTACACACTGGTAGATAGGTGTTTTGTACTGTATGTGTACACACTGGTAGATAGGTGTTTTGTACTGTATGTGTACACACTGGTAGATAGGTGTTTTGTATTGTATGCGTACCCACTGGTAGATAGGTGTTTTGAATTTTATGTGTACACACTGGTAGATAGGTGTTTTGTATTGTATGTGTACACACTGGTAGATAGGTGTTTTGTATTGTATGTGTACCCAGTGGTAGATAGGTGTTTTGTACTGTATGTGTACACACTGGTATAGGTGTTTTGTATTGTATGTGTACACACTGGTAGATAGGTGTTTTGTATTGTATGTGTACCCAGTGGTAGATAGGTGTTTTGTACTGTATGTGTACACACTGGTAGATAGGTGTTTTGTATTGTATGCATACCCAGTGGTAGATAGGTGTTTTGTATTGTATGTATACCCACTGGTAGATAGGTGTTTTGTATTGTATGCGTACACACTGGTAGATTGGTGTTTTGTATTGTATGTGTACACACTGGTAGATAGGTGTTTTGTATTGTATGCATACCCACTGGTATATAGGTGTTTTGTATTGTATGTGTACACACTGGTAGATAGGTGTTTTGTATTGTATGCGTACCCACTGGTAGATTGGTGTTTTGTATTGTATGTGTACACACTGGTAGATAGGTGTTTTGTATTGTATGTGTACACACTGGTAGATAGGTGTTTTGTATTGTATGCGTACCCACTGGTATATAGGTGTTTTGTATTGTATGCGTACACACTGGTAGATTGGTGTTTTGTATTGTATGTGTACACACTGGTAGATAGGTGTTTTGTATTGTATGTGTACACACTGGTAGATAGGTGTTTTGTATTGTATGCGTACACACTGGTAGATAGGTGTTTTGTACTGTATGTGTACACACTGGTAGATAGGTGTTTTGTATTGTATGTGTACACAGTGGTAGATAGGTGTTTTGTATTGTATGTGTACACACTGGTAGATAGGTGTTTTGTACTGTATGTGTACACACTGGTAGATAGGTGTTTTGTATTGTATGTGTACCCAGTGGTAGATAGGTGTTTTGTATTGTATGTGTACCCAGTGGTAGATAGGTGTTTTGTACTGTATGTGTACACACTGGTATAGGTGTTTTGTATTGTATGTGTACACACTGGTAGATAGGTGTTTTGTATTGTATGTGTACCCAGTGGTAGATAGGTGTTTTGTACTGTATGTGTACACACTGGTAGATAGGTGTTTTGTATTGTATGTGTACACACTGGTAGATAGGTGTTTTGTATTGTATGCGTACACACTGGTAGATAGGTGTTTTGTACTGTATGTGTACACACTGGTAGATAGGTGTTTTGTATTGTATGTGTACACAGTGGTAGATAGGTGTTTTGTATTGTATGTGTACACACTGGTAGATAGGTGTTTTGTACTGTATGTGTACACACTGGTAGATAGGTGTTTTGTATTGTATGTGTACCCAGTGGTAGATAGGTGTTTTGTATTGTATGTGTACCCAGTGGTAGATAGGTGTTTTGTACTGTATGTGTACACACTGGTATAGGTGTTTTGTATTGTATGTGTACACACTGGTAGATAGGTGTTTTGTATTGTATGTGTACCCAGTGGTAGATAGGTGTTTTGTACTGTATGTGTACACACTGGTAGATAGGTGTTTTGTACTGTATGTGTACCCAGTGGTAGATAGGTGTTTTGTATTGTATGTGTACCCAGTGGTAGATAGGTGTTTTGTATTGTATGCGTACCCAGTGGTAGATAGGTGTTTTGTATTGTATGTGTACACACTGGTAGATAGGTGTTTTGTATTGTATGCATACCCAGTGGTAGATAGGTGTTTTGTATTGTATGTATACCCACTGGTAGATAGGTGTTTTGTATTGTATGCGTACACACTGGTAGATTGGTGTTTTGTATTGTATGTGTACACACTGGTAGATAGGTGTTTTGTATTGTATGCATACCCACTGGTATATAGGTGTTTTGTATTGTATGTGTACACACTGGTAGATAGGTGTTTTGTATTGTATGCGTACCCACTGGTAGATTGGTGTTTTGTATTGTATGTGTACACACTGGTAGATAGGTGTTTTGTATTGTATGTGTACACACTGGTAGATAGGTGTTTTGTATTTTATGTGTACACACTGGTAGATAGGTGTTTTGTATTGTATGTGTACACACTGGTAGATAGGTGTTTTGTACTGTATGTGTACACACTGGTATAGGTGTTTTGTATTGTATGTGTACACACTGGTAGATAGGTGTTTTGTATTGTATGCGTACCCACTGGTAGATAGGTGTTTTGTATTGTATGTGTACACACTGGTAGATAGGTGTTTTGTATTGTATGTGTACACACTGGTAGATATGTGTTTTGTATTCTATGTGTACCCACTGGTAGATAGGTGTTTTGTATTGTATGTGTACCCAGTGGTAGATAGGTGTTTTGTATTGTATGTGTACACACTGGTAGATATGTGTTTTGTATTGTATGTATACCCAGTGGTAGATAGGTGTTTTGTATTGTATGCGTACCCAGTGGTAGATAGGTGTTTTGTATTGTATGTGTACCCAGTGGTAGATAGGTGTTTTGTACTGTATGTGTACACACTGGTAGATAGGTGTTTTGTATTGTATGTGTACACACTGGTAGATAGGTATTTTGTATTGTATGTGTACCCAGTGGTATATAGGTGTTTTGTACTGTATGTGTACACACTGGTAGATAGGTGTTTTGTACTGTATGTGTACCCACTGGTAGATAGGTGTTTTGTACTGTATGTGTACACACTGGTAGATAGGTGTTTTGTATTGTATGCGTACCCACTGGTAGATAGGTGTTTTGTATTGTATGTGTACACACTGGTAGATAGGTGTTTTGTATTGTATGTGTACACACTGGTAGATATGTGTTTTGTATTCTATGTGTACCCACTGGTAGATAGGTGTTTTGTATTGTATGTGTACCCAGTGGTAGATAGGTGTTTTGTATTGTATGTGTACACACTGGTAGATAGGTGTTTTGTATTGTATGTATACCCAGTGGTAGATAGGTGTTTTGTATTGTATGCGTACCCAGTGGTAGATAGGTGTTTTGTATTGTATGTGTACCCAGTGGTAGATAGGTGTTTTGTATTGTATGCGTACCCAGTGGTAGATAGGTGTTTTGTATTGTATGTGTACACACTGGTAGATATGTGTTTTGTATTGTATGCATACCCAGTGGTAGATAGGTGTTTTGTATTGTATGTATACCCACTGGTAGATAGGTGTTTTGTATTGTATGCGTACACACTGGTAGATTGGTGTTTTGTATTGTATGTGTACACACTGGTAGATAGGTGTTTTGTATTGTATGCATACCCACTGGTAGATAGGTGTTTTGTATTGTATGTGTACACACTGGTAGATAGGTGTTTTGTATTGTATGCGTACCCACTGGTAGATTGGTGTTTTGTATTGTATGTGTACACACTGGTAGATAGGTGTTTTGTATTGTATGTGTACACACTGATAGATAGGTGTTTTGTACTGTATGTGTACACACTGGTAGATAGGTGTTTTGTACTGTATGTGTACACACTGGTAGATAGGTGTTTTGTATTGTATGTGTACCCAGTGGTAGATAGGTGTTTTGTATTGTATGTGTACCCAGTGGTAGATAGGTGTTGTGTATTGTATGCGTACCCACTGGTAGATAGGTGTTTTGTATTGTATGTGTACACACTGGTAGATAGGTGTTTTGTATTGTATGTGTACACACTGGTAGATATGTGTTTTGTATTCTATGTGTACCCACTGGTAGATAGGTGTTTTGTATTGTATGTGTACCCAGTGGTAGATAGGTGTTTTGTATTGTATGTGTACACACTGGTAGATAGGTGTTTTGTATTGTATGTATACCCAGTGGTAGATAGGTGTTTTGTATTGTATGCGTACCCAGTGGTAGATAGGTGTTTTGTATTGTATGTGTACCCAGTGGTAGATAGGTGTTTTGTATTGTATGCGTACCCAGTGGTAGATAGGTGTTTTGTATTGTATGTGTACACACTGGTAGATAGGTGTTTTGTATTGTATGCATACCCAGTGGTAGATAGGTGTTTTGTATTGTATGTATACCCACTGGTAGATAGGTGTTTTGTATTGTATGCGTACACACTGGTAGATTGGTGTTTTGTATTGTATGTGTACACACTGGTAGATAGGTGTTTTGTATTGTATGCATACCCACTGGTAGATAGGTGTTTTGTATTGTATGTGTACACACTGGTAGATAGGTGTTTTTTATTGTATGCGTACCCACTGGTAGATTGGTGTTTTGTATTGTATGTGTACACACTGGTAGATAGGTGTTTTGTATTGTATGTGTACACACTGATAGATAGGTGTTTTGTATTGTATGCGTACCCACTGGTATATAGGTGTTTTGTATTGTATGCGTACACACTGGTAGATTGGTGTTTTGTATTGTATGTGTACACACTGGTAGATAGGTGTTTTGTATTGTATGTGTACACACTGGTAGATAGGTGTTTTGTATTGTATGCATACACACTGGTAGATAGGTGTTTTGTACTGTATGTGTACACACTGGTAGATAGGTGTTTTGTATTGTATGTGTACACACTGGTAGATAGGTGTTTTGTATTGTATGTGTACACACTGGTAGATAGGTGTTTTGTACTGTATGTGTACACACTGGTAGATAGGTGTTTTGTATTGTTTGTGTACCCAGTGGTAGATAGGTGTTTTGTATTGTATGCATACCCAGTGGTAGATAGGTGTTTTGTATTGTATGTGTACCCAGTGGTAGATAGGTGTTTTGTATTGTATGCGTACCCAGTGGTAGATAGGTGTTTTGTATTGTATGTGTACACACTGGTAGATAGGTGTTTTGTATTGTATGCATACCCAGTGGTAGATAGGTGTTTTGTATTGTATGTATACCCACTGGTAGATAGGTGTTTTGTATTGTATGCGTACACACTGGTAGATTGGTGTTTTGTATTGTATGTGTACACACTGGTAGATAGGTGTTTTGTATTGTATGCATACCCACTGGTATATAGGTGTTTTGTATTGTATGTGTACACACTGGTAGATAGGTGTTTTGTATTGTATGCGTACCCACTGGTAGATTGGTGTTTTGTATTGTATGTGTACACACTGGTAGATAGGTGTTTTGTATTGTATGTGTACACACTGGTAGATAGGTGTTTTGTATTGTATGCGTACCCACTGGTATATAGGTGTTTTGTATTGTATGCGTACACACTGGTAGATAGGTGTTTTGTATTGTATGTGTACACACTGGTAGATAGGTGTTTTGTATTGTATGTGTACACACTGGTAGATAGGTGTTTTGTATTGTATGCGTACACACTGGTAGATAGGTGTTTTGTACTGTATGTGTACACACTGGTAGATAGGTGTTTTGTATTGTATGTGTACACAGTGGTAGATAGGTGTTTTATATTGTATGTGTACACACTGGTAGATAGGTGTTTTGTACTGTATGTGTACACACTGGTAGATAGGTGTTTTGTATTGTATGTGTACCCAGTGGTAGATAGGTGTTTTGTATTGTATGTGTACCCAGTGGTAGATAGGTGTTTTGTACTGTATGTGTACACACTGGTATAGGTGTTTTGTATTGTATGTGTACACACTGGTAGATAGGTGTTTTGTATTGTATGTGTACCCAGTGGTAGATAGGTGTTTTGTACTGTATGTGTACACACTGGTAGATAGGTGTTTTGTACTGTATGTGTACCCACTGGTAGATAGGTGTTTTGTACTGTATGTGTACACACTGGTAGATAGGTGTTTTGTATTGTATGCGTACCCACTGGTAGATAGGTGTTTTGTATTGTATGTTTACACACTGGTAGATAGGTGTTTTGTATTGTATGTGTACACACTGGTAGATAGGTGTTTTGTATTCTATGTGTACCCACTGGTAGATAGGTGTTTTGTATTGTATGTGTACCCAGTGGTAGATAGGTGTTTTGTATTGTATGTGTACACACTGGTAGATAGGTGTTTTGTATTGTATGTGTACACACTGGTAGATAGGTGTTTTGTATTGTATGCGTACCCAGTGGTAGATAGGTGTTTTGTATTGTATGTGTACCCAGTGGTAGATAGGTGTTTTGTATTGTATGTGTACACACTGGTAGATAGGTGTTTTGCATTGTATGTGTACCCAGTGGTAGATAGGTGTTTTGTATTGTATGTGTACACACTGGTAGATAGGTGTTTTGTATTGTATGCGTACACACTGGTAGATAGGTGTTTTGTACTGTATGTGTACACACTGGTAGATAGGTGTTTTGTATTGTATGTGTACACACTGGTAGATAGGTGTTTTGTATTGTATGTGTACATACTGGTAGATAGGTGTTTTGTACTGTATGTGTACACACTGGTAGATAGGTGTTTTGTATTGTATGTGTACCCAGTGGTAGATAGGTGTTTTGTATTGTATGTGTACCCAGTGGTAGATAGGTGTTTTGTATTGTATGTGTACACACTGGTAGATAGGTGTTTTGTATTGTATGTGTACATACTGGTAGATAGGTGTTTTGTACTGTATGTGTACACACTGGTAGATAGGTGTTTTGTATTGTATGTGTACCCAGTGGTAGATAGGTGTTTTGTATTGTATGTGTACCCAGTGGTAGATAGGTGTTTTGTATTGTATGTGTACACACTGGTAGATAGGTGTTTTGTATTGTATGCGTACCCACTGGTAGATAGGTGTTTTGTATTGTATGCGTACACACTGGTAGATTGGTGTTTTGTATTGTATGTGTACACACTGGTAGATAGGTGTTTTGTATTGTATGCGTACCCACTGGTAGATAGGTGTTTTGTACTGTATGTATACCCACTGGTAGATAGGTGTTTTGTACTGTATGTGTACACACTGGTAGATAGGTGTTTTGTATTGTATGTGTACCCAGTGGTAGATAGGTGTTTTGTATTGTATGTGTACCCAGTGGTAGATAGGTGTTTTGTACTGTATGTGTACACACTGGTAGATAGGTGTTTTGTATTGTATGTGTACCCAGTGGTAGATAGGTGTTTTGTATTTTATGTGTACACACTGGTAGATAGGTGTTTTGTATTGTATGTGTACACACTGGTAGATAGGTGTTTTGTACTGTATGTGTACACACTGGTATAGGTGTTTTGTATTGTATGTGTACACACTGGTAGATAGGTGTTTTGTATTGTATGTGTACCCAGTGGTAGATAGGTGTTTTGTACTGTATGTGTACACACTGGTAGATAGGTGTTTTGTACTGTATGTGTACCCACTGGTAGATAGGTGTTTTGTACTGTATGTGTACACACTGGTAGATAGGTGTTTTGTATTGTATGCGTACCCACTGGTAGATAGGTGTTTTGAATTGTATGTGTACACACTGGTAGATAGGTGTTTTGTATTGTATGTGTACACACTGGTAGATAGGTGTTTTGTATTGTATGTGTACCCAGTGGTAGATAGGTGTTTTGTACTGTATGTGTACACACTGGTATAGGTGTTTTGTATTGTATGTGTACACACTGGTAGATAGGTGTTTTGTATTGTATGTGTACCCAGTGGTAGATAGGTGTTTTGTACTGTATGTGTACACACTGGTAGATAGGTGTTTTGTATTGTATGCATACCCAGTGGTAGATAGGTGTTTTGTATTGTATGTATACCCACTGGTAGATAGGTGTTTTGTATTGTATGCGTACACACTGGTAGATTGGTGTTTTGTATTGTATGTGTACACACTGGTAGATAGGTGTTTTGTATTGTATGCATACCCACTGGTATATAGGTGTTTTGTATTGTATGTGTACACACTGGTAGATAGGTGTTTTGTATTGTATGCGTACCCACTGGTAGATTGGTGTTTTGTATTGTATGTGTACACACTGGTAGATAGGTGTTTTGTATTGTATGTGTACACACTGGTAGATAGGTGTTTTGTATTGTATGCGTACCCACTGGTATATAGGTGTTTTGTATTGTATGCGTACACACTGGTAGATTGGTGTTTTGTACTGTATGTGTACACACTGGTAGATAGGTGTTTTGTATTGTTTGTGTACCCAGTGGTAGATAGGTGTTTTGTATTGTATGCATACCCAGTGGTAGATAGGTGTTTTGTATTGTATGTGTACCCAGTGGTAGATAGGTGTTTTGTATTGTATGCGTACCCAGTGGTAGATAGGTGTTTTGTATTGTATGTGTACACACTGGTAGATAGGTGTTTTGTATTGTATGCATACCCAGTGGTAGATAGGTGTTTTGTATTGTATGTATACCCACTGGTAGATAGGTGTTTTGTATTGTATGCGTACACACTGGTAGATTGGTGTTTTGTATTGTATGCGTACCCAGTGGTAGATAGGTGTTTTGTATTGTATGTGTACCCAGTGGTAGATAGGTGTTTTGTATTGTATGTGTACACACTGGTAGATAGGTGTTTTGCATTGTATGTGTACCCAGTGGTAGATAGGTGTTTTGTATTGTATGTGTACACACTGGTAGATAGGTGTTTTGTATTGTATGCGTACACACTGGTAGATAGGTGTTTTGTACTGTATGTGTACACACTGGTAGATAGGTGTTTTGTATTGTATGTGTACACACTGGTAGATAGGTGTTTTGTATTGTATGTGTACATACTGGTAGATAGGTGTTTTGTACTGTATGTGTACACACTGGTAGATAGGTGTTTTGTATTGTATGTGTACCCAGTGGTAGATAGGTGTTTTGTATTGTATGTGTACCCAGTGGTAGATAGGTGTTTTGTATTGTATGTGTACACACTGGTAGATAGGTGTTTTGTATTGTATGTGTACATACTGGTAGATAGGTGTTTTGTACTGTATGTGTACACACTGGTAGATAGGTGTTTTGTATTGTATGTGTACCCAGTGGTAGATAGGTGTTTTGTATTGTATGTGTACCCAGTGGTAGATAGGTGTTTTGTATTGTATGTGTACACACTGGTAGATAGGTGTTTTGTATTGTATGCGTACCCACTGGTAGATAGGTGTTTTGTATTGTATGCGTACACACTGGTAGATTGGTGTTTTGTATTGTATGTGTACACACTGGTAGATAGGTGTTTTGTATTGTATGCGTACCCACTGGTAGATAGGTGTTTTGTACTGTATGTATACCCACTGGTAGATAGGTGTTTTGTACTGTATGTGTACACACTGGTAGATAGGTGTTTTGTATTGTATGTGTACCCAGTGGTAGATAGGTGTTTTGTATTGTATGTGTACCCAGTGGTAGATAGGTGTTTTGTACTGTATGTGTACACACTGGTAGATAGGTGTTTTGTATTGTATGTGTACCCAGTGGTAGATAGGTGTTTTGTATTTTATGTGTACACACTGGTAGATAGGTGTTTTGTATTGTATGTGTACACACTGGTAGATAGGTGTTTTGTACTGTATGTGTACACACTGGTATAGGTGTTTTGTATTGTATGTGTACACACTGGTAGATAGGTGTTTTGTATTGTATGTGTACCCAGTGGTAGATAGGTGTTTTGTACTGTATGTGTACACACTGGTAGATAGGTGTTTTGTACTGTATGTGTACCCACTGGTAGATAGGTGTTTTGTACTGTATGTGTACACACTGGTAGATAGGTGTTTTGTATTGTATGCGTACCCACTGGTAGATAGGTGTTTTGAATTGTATGTGTACACACTGGTAGATAGGTGTTTTGTATTGTATGTGTACACACTGGTAGATAGGTGTTTTGTATTGTATGTGTACCCAGTGGTAGATAGGTGTTTTGTACTGTATGTGTACACACTGGTATAGGTGTTTTGTATTGTATGTGTACACACTGGTAGATAGGTGTTTTGTATTGTATGTGTACCCAGTGGTAGATAGGTGTTTTGTACTGTATGTGTACACACTGGTAGATAGGTGTTTTGTATTGTATGTGTACCCAGTGGTAGATAGGTGTTTTGTATTGTATGCGTACCCAGTGGTAGATAGGTGTTTTGTATTGTATGTGTACACACTGGTAGATAGGTGTTTTGTATTGTATGCATACCCAGTGGTAGATAGGTGTTTTGTATTGTATGTATACCCACTGGTAGATAGGTGTTTTGTATTGTATGCGTACACACTGGTAGATTGGTGTTTTGTATTGTATGCGTACCCAGTGGTAGATAGGTGTTTTGTATTGTATGTGTACCCAGTGGTAGATAGGTGTTTTGTATTGTATGTGTACACACTGGTAGATAGGTGTTTTGCATTGTATGTGTACCCAGTGGTAGATAGGTGTTTTGTATTGTATGTGTACACACTGGTAGATAGGTGTTTTGTATTGTATGCGTACACACTGGTAGATAGGTGTTTTGTACTGTATGTGTACACACTGGTAGATAGGTGTTTTGTATTGTATGTGTACACACTGGTAGATAGGTGTTTTGTATTGTATGTGTACATACTGGTAGATAGGTGTTTTGTACTGTATGTGTACACACTGGTAGATAGGTGTTTTGTATTGTATGTGTACCCAGTGGTAGATAGGTGTTTTGTATTGTATGTGTACCCAGTGGTAGATAGGTGTTTTGTATTGTATGTGTACACACTGGTAGATAGGTGTTTTGTATTGTATGTGTACATACTGGTAGATAGGTGTTTTGTACTGTATGTGTACACACTGGTAGATAGGTGTTTTGTATTGTATGTGTACCCAGTGGTAGATAGGTGTTTTGTATTGTATGTGTACCCAGTGGTAGATAGGTGTTTTGTATTGTATGTGTACACACTGGTAGATAGGTGTTTTGTATTGTATGCGTACCCACTGGTAGATAGGTGTTTTGTATTGTATGCGTACACACTGGTAGATTGGTGTTTTGTATTGTATGTGTACACACTGGTAGATAGGTGTTTTGTATTGTATGCGTACCCACTGGTAGATAGGTGTTTTGTACTGTATGTATACCCACTGGTAGATAGGTGTTTTGTACTGTATGTGTACACACTGGTAGATAGGTGTTTTGTATTGTATGTGTACCCAGTGGTAGATAGGTGTTTTGTATTGTATGTGTACCCAGTGGTAGATAGGTGTTTTGTACTGTATGTGTACACACTGGTAGATAGGTGTTTTGTATTGTATGTGTACCCAGTGGTAGATAGGTGTTTTGTATTTTATGTGTACACACTGGTAGATAGGTGTTTTGTATTGTATGTGTACACACTGGTAGATAGGTGTTTTGTACTGTATGTGTACACACTGGTATAGGTGTTTTGTATTGTATGTGTACACACTGGTAGATAGGTGTTTTGTATTGTATGTGTACCCAGTGGTAGATAGGTGTTTTGTACTGTATGTGTACACACTGGTAGATAGGTGTTTTGTACTGTATGTGTACCCACTGGTAGATAGGTGTTTTGTACTGTATGTGTACACACTGGTAGATAGGTGTTTTGTATTGTATGCGTACCCACTGGTAGATAGGTGTTTTGAATTGTATGTGTACACACTGGTAGATAGGTGTTTTGTATTGTATGTGTACACACTGGTAGATAGGTGTTTTGTATTGTATGTGTACCCAGTGGTAGATAGGTGTTTTGTACTGTATGTGTACACACTGGTATAGGTGTTTTGTATTGTATGTGTACACACTGGTAGATAGGTGTTTTGTATTGTATGTGTACCCAGTGGTAGATAGGTGTTTTGTACTGTATGTGTACACACTGGTAGATAGGTGTTTTGTATTGTATGCATACCCAGTGGTAGATAGGTGTTTTGTATTGTATGTATACCCACTGGTAGATAGGTGTTTTGTATTGTATGCGTACACACTGGTAGATTGGTGTTTTGTATTGTATGTGTACACACTGGTAGATAGGTGTTTTGTATTGTATGCATACCCACTGGTATATAGGTGTTTTGTATTGTATGTGTACACACTGGTAGATAGGTGTTTTGTATTGTATGCGTACCCACTGGTAGATTGGTGTTTTGTATTGTATGTGTACACACTGGTAGATAGGTGTTTTGTATTGTATGTGTACACACTGGTAGATAGGTGTTTTGTATTGTATGCGTACCCACTGGTATATAGGTGTTTTGTATTGTATGCGTACACACTGGTAGATTGGTGTTTTGTACTGTATGTGTACACACTGGTAGATAGGTGTTTTGTATTGTTTGTGTACCCAGTGGTAGATAGGTGTTTTGTATTGTATGCATACCCAGTGGTAGATAGGTGTTTTGTATTGTATGTGTACCCAGTGGTAGATAGGTGTTTTGTATTGTATGCGTACCCAGTGGTAGATAGGTGTTTTGTATTGTATGTGTACACACTGGTAGATAGGTGTTTTGTATTGTATGCATACCCAGTGGTAGATAGGTGTTTTGTATTGTATGTATACCCACTGGTAGATAGGTGTTTTGTATTGTATGCGTACACACTGGTAGATTGGTGTTTTGTATTGTATGTGTACACACTGGTAGATAGGTGTTTTGTATTGTATGCATACCCACTGGTATATAGGTGTTTTGTATTGTATGTGTACACACTGGTAGATAGGTGTTTTGTATTGTATGCGTACCCACTGGTAGATTGGTGTTTTGTATTGTATGTGTACACACTGGTAGATAGGTGTTTTGTATTGTATGTGTACACACTGGTAGATAGGTGTTTTGTATTGTATGCGTACCCACTGGTATATAGGTGTTTTGTATTGTATGCGTACACACTGGTAGATTGGTGTTTTGTACTGTATGTGTACACACTGGTAGATAGGTGTTTTGTATTGTTTGTGTACCCAGTGGTAGATAGGTGTTTTGTATTGTATGCATACCCAGTGGTAGATAGGTGTTTTGTATTGTATGTGTACCCAGTGGTAGATAGGTGTTTTGTATTGTATGCGTACCCAGTGGTAGATAGGTGTTTTGTATTGTATGTGTACACACTGGTAGATAGGTGTTTTGTATTGTATGCATACCCAGTGGTAGATAGGTGTTTTGTATTGTATGTATACCCACTGGTAGATAGGTGTTTTGTATTGTATGCGTACACACTGGTAGATTGGTGTTTTGTATTGTATGCGTACCCAGTGGTAGATAGGTGTTTTGTATTGTATGTGTACCCAGTGGTAGATAGGTGTTTTGTATTGTATGTGTACACACTGGTAGATAGGTGTTTTGCATTGTATGTGTACCCAGTGGTAGATAGGTGTTTTGTATTGTATGTGTACACACTGGTAGATAGGTGTTTTGTATTGTATGCGTACACACTGGTAGATAGGTGTTTTGTACTGTATGTGTACACACTGGTAGATAGGTGTTTTGTATTGTATGTGTACACACTGGTAGATAGGTGTTTTGTATTGTATGTGTACATACTGGTAGATAGGTGTTTTGTACTGTATGTGTACACACTGGTAGATAGGTGTTTTGTATTGTATGTGTACCCAGTGGTAGATAGGTGTTTTGTATTGTATGTGTACCCAGTGGTAGATAGGTGTTTTGTATTGTATGTGTACACACTGGTAGATAGGTGTTTTGTATTGTATGTGTACATACTGGTAGATAGGTGTTTTGTACTGTATGTGTACACACTGGTAGATAGGTGTTTTGTATTGTATGTGTACCCAGTGGTAGATAGGTGTTTTGTATTGTATGTGTACCCAGTGGTAGATAGGTGTTTTGTATTGTATGTGTACACACTGGTAGATAGGTGTTTTGTATTGTATGCGTACCCACTGGTAGATAGGTGTTTTGTATTGTATGCGTACACACTGGTAGATTGGTGTTTTGTATTGTATGTGTACACACTGGTAGATAGGTGTTTTGTATTGTATGCGTACCCACTGGTAGATAGGTGTTTTGTACTGTATGTATACCCACTGGTAGATAGGTGTTTTGTACTGTATGTGTACACACTGGTAGATAGGTGTTTTGTATTGTATGTGTACCCAGTGGTAGATAGGTGTTTTGTATTGTATGTGTACCCAGTGGTAGATAGGTGTTTTGTACTGTATGTGTACACACTGGTAGATAGGTGTTTTGTATTGTATGTGTACCCAGTGGTAGATAGGTGTTTTGTATTTTATGTGTACACACTGGTAGATAGGTGTTTTGTATTGTATGTGTACACACTGGTAGATAGGTGTTTTGTACTGTATGTGTACACACTGGTATAGGTGTTTTGTATTGTATGTGTACACACTGGTAGATAGGTGTTTTGTATTGTATGTGTACCCAGTGGTAGATAGGTGTTTTGTACTGTATGTGTACACACTGGTAGATAGGTGTTTTGTACTGTATGTGTACCCACTGGTAGATAGGTGTTTTGTACTGTATGTGTACACACTGGTAGATAGGTGTTTTGTATTGTATGCGTACCCACTGGTAGATAGGTGTTTTGAATTGTATGTGTACACACTGGTAGATAGGTGTTTTGTATTGTATGTGTACACACTGGTAGATAGGTGTTTTGTATTGTATGTGTACCCAGTGGTAGATAGGTGTTTTGTACTGTATGTGTACACACTGGTATAGGTGTTTTGTATTGTATGTGTACACACTGGTAGATAGGTGTTTTGTATTGTATGTGTACCCAGTGGTAGATAGGTGTTTTGTACTGTATGTGTACACACTGGTAGATAGGTGTTTTGTATTGTATGTGTACCCAGTGGTAGATAGGTGTTTTGTATTGTATGCGTACCCAGTGGTAGATAGGTGTTTTGTATTGTATGTGTACACACTGGTAGATAGGTGTTTTGTATTGTATGCATACCCAGTGGTAGATAGGTGTTTTGTATTGTATGTATACCCACTGGTAGATAGGTGTTTTGTATTGTATGCGTACACACTGGTAGATTGGTGTTTTGTATTGTATGCGTACCCAGTGGTAGATAGGTGTTTTGTATTGTATGTGTACCCAGTGGTAGATAGGTGTTTTGTATTGTATGTGTACACACTGGTAGATAGGTGTTTTGCATTGTATGTGTACCCAGTGGTAGATAGGTGTTTTGTATTGTATGTGTACACACTGGTAGATAGGTGTTTTGTATTGTATGCGTACACACTGGTAGATAGGTGTTTTGTACTGTATGTGTACACACTGGTAGATAGGTGTTTTGTATTGTATGTGTACACACTGGTAGATAGGTGTTTTGTATTGTATGTGTACATACTGGTAGATAGGTGTTTTGTACTGTATGTGTACACACTGGTAGATAGGTGTTTTGTATTGTATGTGTACCCAGTGGTAGATAGGTGTTTTGTATTGTATGTGTACCCAGTGGTAGATAGGTGTTTTGTATTGTATGTGTACACACTGGTAGATAGGTGTTTTGTATTGTATGTGTACATACTGGTAGATAGGTGTTTTGTACTGTATGTGTACACACTGGTAGATAGGTGTTTTGTATTGTATGTGTACCCAGTGGTAGATAGGTGTTTTGTATTGTATGTGTACCCAGTGGTAGATAGGTGTTTTGTATTGTATGTGTACACACTGGTAGATAGGTGTTTTGTATTGTATGCGTACCCACTGGTAGATAGGTGTTTTGTATTGTATGCGTACACACTGGTAGATTGGTGTTTTGTATTGTATGTGTACACACTGGTAGATAGGTGTTTTGTATTGTATGCGTACCCACTGGTAGATAGGTGTTTTGTACTGTATGTATACCCACTGGTAGATAGGTGTTTTGTACTGTATGTGTACACACTGGTAGATAGGTGTTTTGTATTGTATGTGTACCCAGTGGTAGATAGGTGTTTTGTATTGTATGTGTACCCAGTGGTAGATAGGTGTTTTGTACTGTATGTGTACACACTGGTAGATAGGTGTTTTGTATTGTATGTGTACCCAGTGGTAGATAGGTGTTTTGTATTTTATGTGTACACACTGGTAGATAGGTGTTTTGTATTGTATGTGTACACACTGGTAGATAGGTGTTTTGTACTGTATGTGTACACACTGGTATAGGTGTTTTGTATTGTATGTGTACACACTGGTAGATAGGTGTTTTGTATTGTATGTGTACCCAGTGGTAGATAGGTGTTTTGTACTGTATGTGTACACACTGGTAGATAGGTGTTTTGTACTGTATGTGTACCCACTGGTAGATAGGTGTTTTGTACTGTATGTGTACACACTGGTAGATAGGTGTTTTGTATTGTATGCGTACCCACTGGTAGATAGGTGTTTTGAATTGTATGTGTACACACTGGTAGATAGGTGTTTTGTATTGTATGTGTACACACTGGTAGATAGGTGTTTTGTATTGTATGTGTACCCAGTGGTAGATAGGTGTTTTGTACTGTATGTGTACACACTGGTATAGGTGTTTTGTATTGTATGTGTACACACTGGTAGATAGGTGTTTTGTATTGTATGTGTACCCAGTGGTAGATAGGTGTTTTGTACTGTATGTGTACACACTGGTAGATAGGTGTTTTGTATTGTATGCATACCCAGTGGTAGATAGGTGTTTTGTATTGTATGTATACCCACTGGTAGATAGGTGTTTTGTATTGTATGCGTACACACTGGTAGATTGGTGTTTTGTATTGTATGTGTACACACTGGTAGATAGGTGTTTTGTATTGTATGCATACCCACTGGTATATAGGTGTTTTGTATTGTATGTGTACACACTGGTAGATAGGTGTTTTGTATTGTATGCGTACCCACTGGTAGATTGGTGTTTTGTATTGTATGTGTACACACTGGTAGATAGGTGTTTTGTATTGTATGTGTACACACTGGTAGATAGGTGTTTTGTATTGTATGCGTACCCACTGGTATATAGGTGTTTTGTATTGTATGCGTACACACTGGTAGATTGGTGTTTTGTACTGTATGTGTACACACTGGTAGATAGGTGTTTTGTATTGTTTGTGTACCCAGTGGTAGATAGGTGTTTTGTATTGTATGCATACCCAGTGGTAGATAGGTGTTTTGTATTGTATGTGTACCCAGTGGTAGATAGGTGTTTTGTATTGTATGCGTACCCAGTGGTAGATAGGTGTTTTGTATTGTATGTGTACACACTGGTAGATAGGTGTTTTGTATTGTATGCATACCCAGTGGTAGATAGGTGTTTTGTATTGTATGTATACCCACTGGTAGATAGGTGTTTTGTATTGTATGCGTACACACTGGTAGATTGGTGTTTTGTATTGTATGTGTACACACTGGTAGATAGGTGTTTTGTATTGTATGCATACCCACTGGTATATAGGTGTTTTGTATTGTATGTGTACACACTGGTAGATAGGTGTTTTGTATTGTATGCGTACCCACTGGTAGATTGGTGTTTTGTATTGTATGTGTACACACTGGTAGATAGGTGTTTTGTATTGTATGTGTACACACTGGTAGATAGGTGTTTTGTATTGTATGCGTACCCACTGGTATATAGGTGTTTTGTATTGTATGCGTACACACTGGTAGATTGGTGTTTTGTATTGTATGTGTACACACTGGTAGATAGGTGTTTTGTATTGTATGTGTACACACTGGTAGATAGGTGTTTTGTATTGTATGCGTACACACTGGTAGATAGGTGTTTTGTACTGTATGTGTACACACTGGTAGATAGGTGTTTTGTATTGTATGTGTACACAGTGGTAGATAGGTGTTTTGTATTGTATGTGTACACACTGGTAGATAGGTGTTTTGTACTGTATGTGTACACACTGGTAGATAGGTGTTTTGTATTGTATGTGTACCCAGTGGTAGATAGGTGTTTTGTATTGTATGTGTACCCAGTGGTAGATAGGTGTTTTGTACTGTATGTGTACACACTGGTATAGGTGTTTTGTATTGTATGTGTACACACTGGTAGATAGGTGTTTTGTATTGTATGTGTACCCAGTGGTAGATAGGTGTTTTGTACTGTATGTGTACACACTGGTAGATAGGTGTTTTGTACTGTATGTGTACCCACTGGTAGATAGGTGTTTTGTACTGTATGTGTACACACTGGTAGATAGGTGTTTTGTATTGTATGCGTACCCACTGGTAGATAGGTGTTTTGTATTGTATGTTTACACACTGGTAGATAGGTGTTTTGTATTGTATGTGTACACACTGGTAGATAGGTGTTTTGTATTCTATGTGTACCCACTGGTAGATAGGTGTTTTGTATTGTATGTGTACCCAGTGGTAGATAGGTGTTTTGTATTGTATGTGTACACACTGGTAGATAGGTGTTTTGTATTGTATGTGTACACACTGGTAGATAGGTGTTTTGTATTGTATGCGTACCCAGTGGTAGATAGGTGTTTTGTATTGTATGTGTACCCAGTGGTAGATAGGTGTTTTGTATTGTATGTGTACACACTGGTAGATAGGTGTTTTGCATTGTATGTGTACCCAGTGGTAGATAGGTGTTTTGTATTGTATGTGTACACACTGGTAGATAGGTGTTTTGTATTGTATGCGTACACACTGGTAGATAGGTGTTTTGTACTGTATGTGTACACACTGGTAGATAGGTGTTTTGTATTGTATGTGTACACACTGGTAGATAGGTGTTTTGTATTGTATGTGTACATACTGGTAGATAGGTGTTTTGTACTGTATGTGTACACACTGGTAGATAGGTGTTTTGTATTGTATGTGTACCCAGTGGTAGATAGGTGTTTTGTATTGTATGTGTACCCAGTGGTAGATAGGTGTTTTGTATTGTATGTGTACACACTGGTAGATAGGTGTTTTGTATTGTATGCGTACCCACTGGTAGATAGGTGTTTTGTATTGTATGCGTACACACTGGTAGATTGGTGTTTTGTATTGTATGTGTACACACTGGTAGATAGGTGTTTTGTATTGTATGCGTACCCACTGGTAGATAGGTGTTTTGTACTGTATGTATACCCACTGGTAGATAGGTGTTTTGTACTGTATGTGTACACACTGGTAGATAGGTGTTTTGTATTGTATGTGTACCCAGTGGTAGATAGGTGTTTTGTATTGTATGTGTACCCAGTGGTAGATAGGTGTTTTGTACTGTATGTGTACACACTGGTAGATAGGTGTTTTGTATTGTATGTGTACCCAGTGGTAGATAGGTGTTTTGTATTTTATGTGTACACACTGGTAGATAGGTGTTTTGTATTGTATGTGTACACACTGGTAGATAGGTGTTTTGTATTGTATGTGTACCCAGTGGTAGATAGGTGTTTTGTACTGTATGTGTACACACTGGTATAGGTGTTTTGTATTGTATGTGTACACACTGGTAGATAGGTGTTTTGTATTGTATGTGTACCCAGTGGTAGATAGGTGTTTTGTACTGTATGTGTACACACTGGTAGATAGGTGTTTTGTACTGTATGTGTACCCACTGGTAGATAGGTGTTTTGTACTGTATGTGTACACACTGGTAGATAGGTGTTTTGTATTGTATGCGTACCCACTGGTAGATAGGTGTTTTGAATTTTATGTGTACACACTGGTAGATAGGTGTTTTGTATTGTATGTGTACACACTGGTAGATAGGTGTTTTGTATTGTATGTGTACCCAGTGGTAGATAGGTGTTTTGTACTGTATGTGTACACACTGGTATAGGTGTTTTGTATTGTATGTGTACACACTGGTAGATAGGTGTTTTGTATTGTATGTGTACCCAGTGGTAGATAGGTGTTTTGTACTGTATGTGTACACACTGGTAGATAGGTGTTTTGTATTGTATGCATACCCAGTGGTAGATAGGTGTTTTGTATTGTATGTATACCCACTGGTAGATAGGTGTTTTGTATTGTATGCGTACACACTGGTAGATTGGTATTTTGTATTGTATGTGTACACACTGGTAGATAGGTGTTTTGTATTGTATGCATACCCACTGGTATATAGGTGTTTTGTATTGTATGTGTACACACTGGTAGATAGGTGTTTTGTATTGTATGCGTACCCACTGGTAGATTGGTGTTTTGTATTGTATGTGTACACACTGGTAGATAGGTGTTTTGTATTGTATGTGTACACACTGGTAGATAGGTGTTTTGTATTGTATGCGTACCCACTGGTATATAGGTGTTTTGTATTGTATGCGTACACACTGGTAGATTGGTGTTTTGTATTGTATGTGTACACACTGGTAGATAGGTGTTTTGTATTGTATGTGTACACACTGGTAGATAGGTGTTTTGTATTGTATGCGTACACACTGGTAGATAGGTGTTTTGTACTGTATGTGTACACACTGGTAGATAGGTGTTTTGTATTGTATGTGTACACAGTGGTAGATAGGTGTTTTGTATTGTATGTGTACACACTGGTAGATAGGTGTTTTGTACTGTATGTGTACACACTGGTAGATAGGTGTTTTGTATTGTATGTGTACCCAGTGGTAGATAGGTGTTTTGTATTGTATGTGTACCCAGTGGTAGATAGGTGTTTTGTACTGTATGTGTACACACTGGTATAGGTGTTTTGTATTGTATGTGTACACACTGGTAGATAGGTGTTTTGTATTGTATGTGTACCCAGTGGTAGATAGGTGTTTTGTACTGTATGTGTACACACTGGTAGATAGGTGTTTTGTACTGTATGTGTACCCACTGGTAGATAGGTGTTTTGTACTGTATGTGTACACACTGGTAGATAGGTGTTTTGTATTGTATGCGTACCCACTGGTAGATAGGTGTTTTGTATTGTATGTTTACACACTGGTAGATAGGTGTTTTGTATTGTATGTGTACACACTGGTAGATAGGTGTTTTGTATTCTATGTGTACCCACTGGTAGATAGGTGTTTTGTATTGTATGTGTACCCAGTGGTAGATAGGTGTTTTGTATTGTATGTGTACACACTGGTAGATAGGTGTTTTGTATTGTATGTGTACACACTGGTAGATAGGTGTTTTGTATTGTATGCGTACCCAGTGGTAGATAGGTGTTTTGTATTGTATGTGTACCCAGTGGTAGATAGGTGTTTTGTATTGTATGTGTACACACTGGTAGATAGGTGTTTTGCATTGTATGTGTACCCAGTGGTAGATAGGTGTTTTGTATTGTATGTGTACACACTGGTAGATAGGTGTTTTGTATTGTATGCATACACACTGGTAGATAGGTGTTTTGTACTGTATGTGTACACACTGGTATAGGTGTTTTGTATTGTATGTGTACACACTGGTAGATAGGTGTTTTGTATTGTATGTGTACCCAGTGGTAGATAGGTGTTTTGTACTGTATGTGTACACACTGGTAGATAGGTGTTTTGTATTGTATGCATACCCAGTGGTAGATAGGTGTTTTGTATTGTATGTATACCCACTGGTAGATAGGTGTTTTGTATTGTATGCGTACACACTGGTAGATTGGTGTTTTGTATTGTATGTGTACACACTGGTAGATAGGTGTTTTGTATTGTATGCATACCCACTGGTATATAGGTGTTTTGTATTGTATGTGTACACACTGGTAGATAGGTGTTTTGTATTGTATGCATACCCACTGGTAGATTGGTGTTTTGTATTGTATGTGTACACACTGGTAGATAGGTGTTTTGTATTGTATGTGTACACACTGGTAGATAGGTGTTTTGTATTGTATGCGTACCCACTGGTATATAGGTGTTTTGTATTGTATGCGTACACACTGGTAGATTGGTGTTTTGTACTGTATGTGTACACACTGGTAGATAGGTGTTTTGTATTGTTTGTGTACCCAGTGGTAGATAGGTGTTTTGTATTGTATGCATACCCAGTGGTAGATAGGTGTTTTGTATTGTATGTGTACCCAGTGGTAGATAGGTGTTTTGTATTGTATGCGTACCCAGTGGTAGATAGGTGTTTTGTATTGTATGTGTACACACTGGTAGATAGGTGTTTTGTATTGTATGCATACCCAGTGGTAGATAGGTGTTTTGTATTGTATGTATACCCACTGGTAGATAGGTGTTTTGTATTGTATGCGTACACACTGGTAGATTGGTGTTTTGTATTGTATGTGTACACACTGGTAGATAGGTGTTTTGTATTGTATGCATACCCACTGGTATATAGGTGTTTTGTATTGTATGTGTACACACTGGTAGATAGGTGTTTTGTATTGTATGCGTACCCACTGGTAGATTGGTGTTTTGTATTGTATGTGTACACACTGGTAGATAGGTGTTTTGTATTGTATGTGTACACACTGGTAGATAGGTGTTTTGTATTGTATGCGTACCCACTGGTATATAGGTGTTTTGTATTGTATGCGTACACACTGGTAGATTGGTGTTTTGTATTGTATGTGTACACACTGGTAGATAGGTGTTTTGTATTGTATGTGTACACACTGGTAGATAGGTGTTTTGTATTGTATGCGTACACACTGGTAGATAGGTGTTTTGTACTGTATGTGTACACACTGGTAGATAGGTGTTTTGTATTGTATGTGTACACAGTGGTAGATAGGTGTTTTGTATTGTATGTGTACACACTGGTAGATAGGTGTTTTGTACTGTATGTGTACACACTGGTAGATAGGTGTTTTGTATTGTATGTGTACCCAGTGGTAGATAGGTGTTTTGTATTGTATGTGTACCCAGTGGTAGATAGGTGTTTTGTACTGTATGTGTACACACTGGTATAGGTGTTTTGTATTGTATGTGTACACACTGGTAGATAGGTGTTTTGTATTGTATGTGTACCCAGTGGTAGATAGGTGTTTTGTACTGTATGTGTACACACTGGTAGATAGGTGTTTTGTACTGTATGTGTACCCACTGGTAGATAGGTGTTTTGTACTGTATGTGTACACACTGGTAGATAGGTGTTTTGTATTGTATGCGTACCCACTGGTAGATAGGTGTTTTGTATTGTATGTTTACACACTGGTAGATAGGTGTTTTGTATTGTATGTGTACACACTGGTAGATAGGTGTTTTGTATTCTATGTGTACCCACTGGTAGATAGGTGTTTTGTATTGTATGTGTACCCAGTGGTAGATAGGTGTTTTGTATTGTATGTGTACACACTGGTAGATAGGTGTTTTGTATTGTATGTGTACACACTGGTAGATAGGTGTTTTGTATTGTATGCGTACCCAGTGGTAGATAGGTGTTTTGTATTGTATGTGTACCCAGTGGTAGATAGGTGTTTTGTATTGTATGTGTACACACTGGTAGATAGGTGTTTTGCATTGTATGTGTACCCAGTGGTAGATAGGTGTTTTGTATTGTATGTGTACACACTGGTAGATAGGTGTTTTGTATTGTATGCGTACACACTGGTAGATAGGTGTTTTGTACTGTATGTGTACACACTGGTAGATAGGTGTTTTGTATTGTATGTGTACACACTGGTAGATAGGTGTTTTGTATTGTATGTGTACATACTGGTAGATAGGTGTTTTGTACTGTATGTGTACACACTGGTAGATAGGTGTTTTGTATTGTATGTGTACCCAGTGGTAGATAGGTGTTTTGTATTGTATGTGTACCCAGTGGTAGATAGGTGTTTTGTATTGTATGTGTACACACTGGTAGATAGGTGTTTTGTATTGTATGCGTACCCACTGGTAGATAGGTGTTTTGTATTGTATGCGTACACACTGGTAGATTGGTGTTTTGTATTGTATGTGTACACACTGGTAGATAGGTGTTTTGTATTGTATGCGTACCCACTGGTAGATAGGTGTTTTGTACTGTATGTATACCCACTGGTAGATAGGTGTTTTGTACTGTATGTGTACACACTGGTAGATAGGTGTTTTGTATTGTATGTGTACCCAGTGGTAGATAGGTGTTTTGTATTGTATGTGTACCCAGTGGTAGATAGGTGTTTTGTACTGTATGTGTACACACTGGTAGATAGGTGTTTTGTATTGTATGTGTACCCAGTGGTAGATAGGTGTTTTGTATTTTATGTGTACACACTGGTAGATAGGTGTTTTGTATTGTATGTGTACACACTGGTAGATAGGTGTTTTGTATTGTATGTGTACCCAGTGGTAGATAGGTGTTTTGTACTGTATGTGTACACACTGGTATAGGTGTTTTGTATTGTATGTGTACACACTGGTAGATAGGTGTTTTGTATTGTATGTGTACCCAGTGGTAGATAGGTGTTTTGTACTGTATGTGTACACACTGGTAGATAGGTGTTTTGTACTGTATGTGTACCCACTGGTAGATAGGTGTTTTGTACTGTATGTGTACACACTGGTAGATAGGTGTTTTGTATTGTATGCGTACCCACTGGTAGATAGGTGTTTTGAATTTTATGTGTACACACTGGTAGATAGGTGTTTTGTATTGTATGTGTACACACTGGTAGATAGGTGTTTTGTATTGTATGTGTACCCAGTGGTAGATAGGTGTTTTGTACTGTATGTGTACACACTGGTATAGGTGTTTTGTATTGTATGTGTACACACTGGTAGATAGGTGTTTTGTATTGTATGTGTACCCAGTGGTAGATAGGTGTTTTGTACTGTATGTGTACACACTGGTAGATAGGTGTTTTGTATTGTATGCATACCCAGTGGTAGATAGGTGTTTTGTATTGTATGTATACCCACTGGTAGATAGGTGTTTTGTATTGTATGCGTACACACTGGTAGATTGGTATTTTGTATTGTATGTGTACACACTGGTAGATAGGTGTTTTGTATTGTATGCATACCCACTGGTATATAGGTGTTTTGTATTGTATGTGTACACACTGGTAGATAGGTGTTTTGTATTGTATGCGTACCCACTGGTAGATTGGTGTTTTGTATTGTATGTGTACACACTGGTAGATAGGTGTTTTGTATTGTATGTGTACACACTGGTAGATAGGTGTTTTGTATTGTATGCGTACCCACTGGTATATAGGTGTTTTGTATTGTATGCGTACACACTGGTAGATTGGTGTTTTGTATTGTATGTGTACACACTGGTAGATAGGTGTTTTGTATTGTATGTGTACACACTGGTAGATAGGTGTTTTGTATTGTATGCGTACACACTGGTAGATAGGTGTTTTGTACTGTATGTGTACACACTGGTAGATAGGTGTTTTGTATTGTATGTGTACACAGTGGTAGATAGGTGTTTTGTATTGTATGTGTACACACTGGTAGATAGGTGTTTTGTACTGTATGTGTACACACTGGTAGATAGGTGTTTTGTATTGTATGTGTACCCAGTGGTAGATAGGTGTTTTGTATTGTATGTGTACCCAGTGGTAGATAGGTGTTTTGTACTGTATGTGTACACACTGGTATAGGTGTTTTGTATTGTATGTGTACACACTGGTAGATAGGTGTTTTGTATTGTATGTGTACCCAGTGGTAGATAGGTGTTTTGTACTGTATGTGTACACACTGGTAGATAGGTGTTTTGTACTGTATGTGTACCCACTGGTAGATAGGTGTTTTGTACTGTATGTGTACACACTGGTAGATAGGTGTTTTGTATTGTATGCGTACCCACTGGTAGATAGGTGTTTTGTATTGTATGTTTACACACTGGTAGATAGGTGTTTTGTATTGTATGTGTACACACTGGTAGATAGGTGTTTTGTATTCTATGTGTACCCACTGGTAGATAGGTGTTTTGTATTGTATGTGTACCCAGTGGTAGATAGGTGTTTTGTATTGTATGTGTACACACTGGTAGATAGGTGTTTTGTATTGTATGTGTACACACTGGTAGATAGGTGTTTTGTATTGTATGCGTACCCAGTGGTAGATAGGTGTTTTGTATTGTATGTGTACCCAGTGGTAGATAGGTGTTTTGTATTGTATGTGTACACACTGGTAGATAGGTGTTTTGCATTGTATGTGTACCCAGTGGTAGATAGGTGTTTTGTATTGTATGTGTACACACTGGTAGATAGGTGTTTTGTATTGTATGCATACACACTGGTAGATAGGTGTTTTGTACTGTATGTGTACACACTGGTAGATAGGTGTTTTGTACTGTATGTGTACACACTGGTAGATAGGTGTTTTGTATTGTATGTGTACATACTGGTAGATAGGTGTTTTGTACTGTATGTGTACACACTGGTAGATAGGTGTTTTGTATTGTATGTGTACCCAGTGGTAGATAGGTGTTTTGTATTGTATGTGTACCCAGTGGTAGATAGGTGTTTTGTATTGTATGTGTACACACTGGTAGATAGGTGTTTTGTATTGTATGCGTACCCACTGGTAGATAGGTGTTTTGTATTGTATGCGTACACACTGGTAGATTGGTGTTTTGTATTGTATGTGTACACACTGGTAGATAGGTGTTTTGTATTGTATCCGTACCCACTGGTAGATAGGTGTTTTGTACTGTATGTATACCCACTGGTAGATAGGTGTTTTGTACTGTATGTGTACACACTGGTAGATAGGTGTTTTGTATTGTATGTGTACACACTGGTAGATAGGTGTTTTGTATTGTATGTGTACCCAGTGGTAGATAGGTGTTTTGTACTGTATGTGTACACACTGGTAGATAGGTGTTTTGTATTGTATGTGTACCCAGTGGTAGATAGGTGTTTTGTATTTTATGTGTACACACTGGTAGATAGGTGTTTTGTATTGTATGTGTACACACTGGTAGATAGGTGTTTTGTATTGTATGTGTACCCAGTGGTAGATAGGTGTTTTGTACTGTATGTGTACACACTGGTATAGGTGTTTTGTATTGTATGTGTACACACTGGTAGATAGGTGTTTTGTATTGTATGTGTACCCAGTGGTAGATAGGTGTTTTGTACTGTATGTGTACACACTGGTAGATAGGTGTTTTGTACTGTATGTGTACCCACTGGTAGATAGGTGTTTTGTACTGTATGTGTACACACTGGTAGATAGGTGTTTTGTATTGTATGCGTACCCACTGGTAGATAGGTGTTTTGAATTTTATGTGTACACACTGGTAGATAGGTGTTTTGTATTGTATGTGTACACACTGGTAGATAGGTGTTTTGTATTGTATGTGTACCCAGTGGTAGATAGGTGTTTTGTACTGTATGTGTACACACTGGTATAGGTGTTTTGTATTGTATGTGTACACACTGGTAGATAGGTGTTTTGTATTGTATGTGTACCCAGTGGTAGATAGGTGTTTTGTACTGTATGTGTACACACTGGTAGATAGGTGTTTTGTACTGTATGTGTACCCACTGGTAGAGAGGTGTTTTGTACTGTATGTGTACACACTGGTAGATAGGTGTTTTGTATTGTATGCGTACCCACTGGTAGATAGGTGTTTTGTATTGTATGTGTACACACTGGTAGATAGGTGTTTTGTATTGTATGTGTACACACTGGTAGATAGGTGTTTTGTATTCTATGTGTACCCACTGGTAGATAGGTGTTTTGTATTGTATGTGTACCCAGTGGTAGATAGGTGTTTTGTATTGTATGTGTACACACTGGTAGATAGGTGTTTTGTATTGTATGTGTACACACTGGTAGATAGGTGTTTTGTATTGTATGCGTACCCAGTGGTAGATAGGTGTTTTGTATTGTATGTGTACCCAGTGGTAGATAGGTGTTTTGTATTGTATGTGTACACACTGGTAGATAGGTGTTTTGCATTGTATGTGTACCCAGTGGTAGATAGGTGTTTTGTATTGTATGTGTACACACTGGTAGATAGGTGTTTTGTATTGTATGCATACACACTGGTAGATAGGTGTTTTGTACTGTATGTGTACCCACTGGTAGATAGGTGTTTTGTACTGTATGTGTACACACTGGTAGATAGGTGTTTTGTATTGTATGCGTACCCACTGGTAGATAGGTGTTTTGAATTGTATGTGTACACACTGGTAGATAGGTGTTTTGTATTGTATGTGTACACACTGGTAGATAGGTGTTTTGTATTGTATGTGTACCCAGTGGTAGATAGGTGTTTTGTACTGTATGTGTACACACTGGTATAGGTGTTTTGTATTGTATGTGTACACACTGGTAGATAGGTGTTTTGTATTGTATGTGTACCCAGTGGTAGATAGGTGTTTTGTACTGTATGTGTACACACTGGTAGATAGGTGTTTTGTATTGTATGTGTACCCAGTGGTAGATAGGTGTTTTGTATTGTATGCGTACCCAGTGGTAGATAGGTGTTTTGTATTGTATGTGTACACACTGGTAGATAGGTGTTTTGTATTGTATGCATACCCAGTGGTAGATAGGTGTTTTGTATTGTATGTATACCCACTGGTAGATAGGTGTTTTGTATTGTATGCGTACACACTGGTAGATTGGTGTTTTGTATTGTATGCGTACCCAGTGGTAGATAGGTGTTTTGTATTGTATGTGTACCCAGTGGTAGATAGGTGTTTTGTATTGTATGTGTACACACTGGTAGATAGGTGTTTTGCATTGTATGTGTACCCAGTGGTAGATAGGTGTTTTGTATTGTATGTGTACACACTGGTAGATAGGTGTTTTGTATTGTATGCGTACACACTGGTAGATAGGTGTTTTGTACTGTATGTGTACACACTGGTAGATAGGTGTTTTGTATTGTATGTGTACACACTGGTAGATAGGTGTTTTGTATTGTATGTGTACATACTGGTAGATAGGTGTTTTGTACTGTATGTGTACACACTGGTAGATAGGTGTTTTGTATTGTATGTGTACCCAGTGGTAGATAGGTGTTTTGTATTGTATGTGTACCCAGTGGTAGATAGGTGTTTTGTATTGTATGTGTACACACTGGTAGATAGGTGTTTTGTATTGTATGTGTACATACTGGTAGATAGGTGTTTTGTACTGTATGTGTACACACTGGTAGATAGGTGTTTTGTATTGTATGTGTACCCAGTGGTAGATAGGTGTTTTGTATTGTATGTGTACCCAGTGGTAGATAGGTGTTTTGTATTGTATGTGTACACACTGGTAGATAGGTGTTTTGTATTGTATGCGTACCCACTGGTAGATAGGTGTTTTGTATTGTATGCGTACACACTGGTAGATTGGTGTTTTGTATTGTATGTGTACACACTGGTAGATAGGTGTTTTGTATTGTATGCGTACCCACTGGTAGATAGGTGTTTTGTACTGTATGTATACCCACTGGTAGATAGGTGTTTTGTACTGTATGTGTACACACTGGTAGATAGGTGTTTTGTATTGTATGTGTACCCAGTGGTAGATAGGTGTTTTGTATTGTATGTGTACCCAGTGGTAGATAGGTGTTTTGTACTGTATGTGTACACACTGGTAGATAGGTGTTTTGTATTGTATGTGTACCCAGTGGTAGATAGGTGTTTTGTATTTTATGTGTACACACTGGTAGATAGGTGTTTTGTATTGTATGTGTACACACTGGTAGATAGGTGTTTTGTACTGTATGTGTACACACTGGTATAGGTGTTTTGTATTGTATGTGTACACACTGGTAGATAGGTGTTTTGTATTGTATGTGTACCCAGTGGTAGATAGGTGTTTTGTACTGTATGTGTACACACTGGTAGATAGGTGTTTTGTACTGTATGTGTACCCACTGGTAGATAGGTGTTTTGTACTGTATGTGTACACACTGGTAGATAGGTGTTTTGTATTGTATGCGTACCCACTGGTAGATAGGTGTTTTGAATTGTATGTGTACACACTGGTAGATAGGTGTTTTGTATTGTATGTGTACACACTGGTAGATAGGTGTTTTGTATTGTATGTGTACCCAGTGGTAGATAGGTGTTTTGTACTGTATGTGTACACACTGGTATAGGTGTTTTGTATTGTATGTGTACACACTGGTAGATAGGTGTTTTGTATTGTATGTGTACCCAGTGGTAGATAGGTGTTTTGTACTGTATGTGTACACACTGGTAGATAGGTGTTTTGTATTGTATGCATACCCAGTGGTAGATAGGTGTTTTGTATTGTATGTATACCCACTGGTAGATAGGTGTTTTGTATTGTATGCGTACACACTGGTAGATTGGTGTTTTGTATTGTATGTGTACACACTGGTAGATAGGTGTTTTGTATTGTATGCATACCCACTGGTATATAGGTGTTTTGTATTGTATGTGTACACACTGGTAGATAGGTGTTTTGTATTGTATGCGTACCCACTGGTAGATTGGTGTTTTGTATTGTATGTGTACACACTGGTAGATAGGTGTTTTGTATTGTATGTGTACACACTGGTAGATAGGTGTTTTGTATTGTATGCGTACCCACTGGTATATAGGTGTTTTGTATTGTATGCGTACACACTGGTAGATTGGTGTTTTGTACTGTATGTGTACACACTGGTAGATAGGTGTTTTGTATTGTTTGTGTACCCAGTGGTAGATAGGTGTTTTGTATTGTATGCATACCCAGTGGTAGATAGGTGTTTTGTATTGTATGTGTACACACTGGTAGATAGGTGTTTTGTATTGTATGTGTACATACTGGTAGATAGGTGTTTTGTACTGTATGTGTACACACTGGTAGATAGGTGTTTTGTATTGTATGTGTACCCAGTGGTAGATAGGTGTTTTGTATTGTATGTGTACCCAGTGGTAGATAGGTGTTTTGTATTGTATGTGTACACACTGGTAGATAGGTGTTTTGTATTGTATGCGTACCCACTGGTAGATAGGTGTTTTGTATTGTATGCGTACACACTGGTAGATTGGTGTTTTGTATTGTATGTGTACACACTGGTAGATAGGTGTTTTGTATTGTATGCGTACCCACTGGTAGATAGGTGTTTTGTACTGTATGTATACCCACTGGTAGATAGGTGTTTTGTACTGTATGTGTACACACTGGTAGATAGGTGTTTTGTATTGTATGTGTACCCAGTGGTAGATAGGTGTTTTGTATTGTATGTGTACCCAGTGGTAGATAGGTGTTTTGTACTGTATGTGTACACACTGGTAGATAGGTGTTTTGTATTGTATGTGTACCCAGTGGTAGATAGGTGTTTTGTATTTTATGTGTACACACTGGTAGATAGGTGTTTTGTATTGTATGTGTACACACTGGTAGATAGGTGTTTTGTACTGTATGTGTACACACTGGTATAGGTGTTTTGTATTGTATGTGTACACACTGGTAGATAGGTGTTTTGTATTGTATGTGTACCCAGTGGTAGATAGGTGTTTTGTACTGTATGTGTACACACTGGTAGATAGGTGTTTTGTACTGTATGTGTACCCACTGGTAGATAGGTGTTTTGTACTGTATGTGTACACACTGGTAGATAGGTGTTTTGTATTGTATGCGTACCCACTGGTAGATAGGTGTTTTGAATTGTATGTGTACACACTGGTAGATAGGTGTTTTGTATTGTATGTGTACACACTGGTAGATAGGTGTTTTGTATTGTATGTGTACCCAGTGGTAGATAGGTGTTTTGTACTGTATGTGTACACACTGGTATAGGTGTTTTGTATTGTATGTGTACACACTGGTAGATAGGTGTTTTGTATTGTATGTGTACCCAGTGGTAGATAGGTGTTTTGTACTGTATGTGTACACACTGGTAGATAGGTGTTTTGTATTGTATGCATACCCAGTGGTAGATAGGTGTTTTGTATTGTATGTATACCCACTGGTAGATAGGTGTTTTGTATTGTATGCGTACACACTGGTAGATTGGTGTTTTGTATTGTATGTGTACACACTGGTAGATAGGTGTTTTGTATTGTATGCATACCCACTGGTATATAGGTGTTTTGTATTGTATGTGTACACACTGGTAGATAGGTGTTTTGTATTGTATGCGTACCCACTGGTAGATTGGTGTTTTGTATTGTATGTGTACACACTGGTAGATAGGTGTTTTGTATTGTATGTGTACACACTGGTAGATAGGTGTTTTGTATTGTATGCGTACCCACTGGTATATAGGTGTTTTGTATTGTATGCGTACACACTGGTAGATTGGTGTTTTGTACTGTATGTGTACACACTGGTAGATAGGTGTTTTGTATTGTTTGTGTACCCAGTGGTAGATAGGTGTTTTGTATTGTATGCATACCCAGTGGTAGATAGGTGTTTTGTATTGTATGTGTACCCAGTGGTAGATAGGTGTTTTGTATTGTATGCGTACCCAGTGGTAGATAGGTGTTTTGTATTGTATGTGTACACACTGGTAGATAGGTGTTTTGTATTGTATGCATACCCAGTGGTAGATAGGTGTTTTGTATTGTATGTATACCCACTGGTAGATAGGTGTTTTGTATTGTATGCGTACACACTGGTAGATTGGTGTTTTGTATTGTATGTGTACACACTGGTAGATAGGTGTTTTGTATTGTATGCATACCCACTGGTATATAGGTGTTTTGTATTGTATGTGTACACACTGGTAGATAGGTGTTTTGTATTGTATGCGTACCCACTGGTAGATTGGTGTTTTGTATTGTATGTGTACACACTGGTAGATAGGTGTTTTGTATTGTATGTGTACACACTGGTAGATAGGTGTTTTGTATTGTATGCGTACCCACTGGTATATAGGTGTTTTGTATTGTATGCGTACACACTGGTAGATTGGTGTTTTGTATTGTATGTGTACACACTGGTAGATAGGTGTTTTGTATTGTATGTGTACACACTGGTAGATAGGTGTTTTGTATTGTATGCGTACACACTGGTAGATAGGTGTTTTGTACTGTATGTGTACACACTGGTAGATAGGTGTTTTGTATTGTATGTGTACACAGTGGTAGATAGGTGTTTTGTATTGTATGTGTACACACTGGTAGATAGGTGTTTTGTACTGTATGTGTACACACTGGTAGATAGGTGTTTTGTATTGTATGTGTACCCAGTGGTAGATAGGTGTTTTGTATTGTATGTGTACCCAGTGGTAGATAGGTGTTTTGTACTGTATGTGTACACACTGGTATAGGTGTTTTGTATTGTATGTGTACACACTGGTAGATAGGTGTTTTGTATTGTATGTGTACCCAGTGGTAGATAGGTGTTTTGTACTGTATGTGTACACACTGGTAGATAGGTGTTTTGTACTGTATGTGTACCCACTGGTAGATAGGTGTTTTGTACTGTATGTGTACACACTGGTAGATAGGTGTTTTGTATTGTATGCGTACCCACTGGTAGATAGGTGTTTTGTATTGTATGTTTACACACTGGTAGATAGGTGTTTTGTATTGTATGTGTACACACTGGTAGATAGGTGTTTTGTATTCTATGTGTACCCACTGGTAGATAGGTGTTTTGTATTGTATGTGTACCCAGTGGTAGATAGGTGTTTTGTATTGTATGTGTACACACTGGTAGATAGGTGTTTTGTATTGTATGTGTACACACTGGTAGATAGGTGTTTTGTATTGTATGCGTACCCAGTGGTAGATAGGTGTTTTGTATTGTATGTGTACCCAGTGGTAGATAGGTGTTTTGTATTGTATGTGTACACACTGGTAGATAGGTGTTTTGCATTGTATGTGTACCCAGTGGTAGATAGGTGTTTTGTATTGTATGTGTACACACTGGTAGATAGGTGTTTTGTATTGTATGCGTACACACTGGTAGATAGGTGTTTTGTACTGTATGTGTACACACTGGTAGATAGGTGTTTTGTATTGTATGTGTACACACTGGTAGATAGGTGTTTTGTATTGTATGTGTACATACTGGTAGATAGGTGTTTTGTACTGTATGTGTACACACTGGTAGATAGGTGTTTTGTATTGTATGTGTACCCAGTGGTAGATAGGTGTTTTGTATTGTATGTGTACCCAGTGGTAGATAGGTGTTTTGTATTGTATGTGTACACACTGGTAGATAGGTGTTTTGTATTGTATGCGTACCCACTGGTAGATAGGTGTTTTGTATTGTATGCGTACACACTGGTAGATTGGTGTTTTGTATTGTATGTGTACACACTGGTAGATAGGTGTTTTGTATTGTATGCGTACCCACTGGTAGATAGGTGTTTTGTACTGTATGTATACCCACTGGTAGATAGGTGTTTTGTACTGTATGTGTACACACTGGTAGATAGGTGTTTTGTATTGTATGTGTACCCAGTGGTAGATAGGTGTTTTGTATTGTATGTGTACCCAGTGGTAGATAGGTGTTTTGTACTGTATGTGTACACACTGGTAGATAGGTGTTTTGTATTGTATGTGTACCCAGTGGTAGATAGGTGTTTTGTATTTTATGTGTACACACTGGTAGATAGGTGTTTTGTATTGTATGTGTACACACTGGTAGATAGGTGTTTTGTATTGTATGTGTACCCAGTGGTAGATAGGTGTTTTGTACTGTATGTGTACACACTGGTATAGGTGTTTTGTATTGTATGTGTACACACTGGTAGATAGGTGTTTTGTATTGTATGTGTACCCAGTGGTAGATAGGTGTTTTGTACTGTATGTGTACACACTGGTAGATAGGTGTTTTGTACTGTATGTGTACCCACTGGTAGATAGGTGTTTTGTACTGTATGTGTACACACTGGTAGATAGGTGTTTTGTATTGTATGCGTACCCACTGGTAGATAGGTGTTTTGAATTTTATGTGTACACACTGGTAGATAGGTGTTTTGTATTGTATGTGTACACACTGGTAGATAGGTGTTTTGTATTGTATGTGTACCCAGTGGTAGATAGGTGTTTTGTACTGTATGTGTACACACTGGTATAGGTGTTTTGTATTGTATGTGTACACACTGGTAGATAGGTGTTTTGTATTGTATGTGTACCCAGTGGTAGATAGGTGTTTTGTACTGTATGTGTACACACTGGTAGATAGGTGTTTTGTATTGTATGCATACCCAGTGGTAGATAGGTGTTTTGTATTGTATGTATACCCACTGGTAGATAGGTGTTTTGTATTGTATGCGTACACACTGGTAGATTGGTATTTTGTATTGTATGTGTACACACTGGTAGATAGGTGTTTTGTATTGTATGCATACCCACTGGTATATAGGTGTTTTGTATTGTATGTGTACACACTGGTAGATAGGTGTTTTGTATTGTATGCGTACCCACTGGTAGATTGGTGTTTTGTATTGTATGTGTACACACTGGTAGATAGGTGTTTTGTATTGTATGTGTACACACTGGTAGATAGGTGTTTTGTATTGTATGCGTACCCACTGGTATATAGGTGTTTTGTATTGTATGCGTACACACTGGTAGATTGGTGTTTTGTATTGTATGTGTACACACTGGTAGATAGGTGTTTTGTATTGTATGTGTACACACTGGTAGATAGGTGTTTTGTATTGTATGCGTACACACTGGTAGATAGGTGTTTTGTACTGTATGTGTACACACTGGTAGATAGGTGTTTTGTATTGTATGTGTACACAGTGGTAGATAGGTGTTTTGTATTGTATGTGTACACACTGGTAGATAGGTGTTTTGTACTGTATGTGTACACACTGGTAGATAGGTGTTTTGTATTGTATGTGTACCCAGTGGTAGATAGGTGTTTTGTATTGTATGTGTACCCAGTGGTAGATAGGTGTTTTGTACTGTATGTGTACACACTGGTATAGGTGTTTTGTATTGTATGTGTACACACTGGTAGATAGGTGTTTTGTATTGTATGTGTACCCAGTGGTAGATAGGTGTTTTGTACTGTATGTGTACACACTGGTAGATAGGTGTTTTGTACTGTATGTGTACCCACTGGTAGATAGGTGTTTTGTACTGTATGTGTACACACTGGTAGATAGGTGTTTTGTATTGTATGCGTACCCACTGGTAGATAGGTGTTTTGTATTGTATGTTTACACACTGGTAGATAGGTGTTTTGTATTGTATGTGTACACACTGGTAGATAGGTGTTTTGTATTCTATGTGTACCCACTGGTAGATAGGTGTTTTGTATTGTATGTGTACCCAGTGGTAGATAGGTGTTTTGTATTGTATGTGTACACACTGGTAGATAGGTGTTTTGTATTGTATGTGTACACACTGGTAGATAGGTGTTTTGTATTGTATGCGTACCCAGTGGTAGATAGGTGTTTTGTATTGTATGTGTACCCAGTGGTAGATAGGTGTTTTGTATTGTATGTGTACACACTGGTAGATAGGTGTTTTGCATTGTATGTGTACCCAGTGGTAGATAGGTGTTTTGTATTGTATGTGTACACACTGGTAGATAGGTGTTTTGTATTGTATGCATACACACTGGTAGATAGGTGTTTTGTACTGTATGTGTACACACTGGTAGATAGGTGTTTTGTACTGTATGTGTACACACTGGTAGATAGGTGTTTTGTATTGTATGTGTACATACTGGTAGATAGGTGTTTTGTACTGTATGTGTACACACTGGTAGATAGGTGTTTTGTATTGTATGTGTACCCAGTGGTAGATAGGTGTTTTGTATTGTATGTGTACCCAGTGGTAGATAGGTGTTTTGTATTGTATGTGTACACACTGGTAGATAGGTGTTTTGTATTGTATGCGTACCCACTGGTAGATAGGTGTTTTGTATTGTATGCGTACACACTGGTAGATTGGTGTTTTGTATTGTATGTGTACACACTGGTAGATAGGTGTTTTGTATTGTATCCGTACCCACTGGTAGATAGGTGTTTTGTACTGTATGTATACCCACTGGTAGATAGGTGTTTTGTACTGTATGTGTACACACTGGTAGATAGGTGTTTTGTATTGTATGTGTACACACTGGTAGATAGGTGTTTTGTATTGTATGTGTACCCAGTGGTAGATAGGTGTTTTGTACTGTATGTGTACACACTGGTAGATAGGTGTTTTGTATTGTATGTGTACCCAGTGGTAGATAGGTGTTTTGTATTTTATGTGTACACACTGGTAGATAGGTGTTTTGTATTGTATGTGTACACACTGGTAGATAGGTGTTTTGTATTGTATGTGTACCCAGTGGTAGATAGGTGTTTTGTACTGTATGTGTACACACTGGTATAGGTGTTTTGTATTGTATGTGTACACACTGGTAGATAGGTGTTTTGTATTGTATGTGTACCCAGTGGTAGATAGGTGTTTTGTACTGTATGTGTACACACTGGTAGATAGGTGTTTTGTACTGTATGTGTACCCACTGGTAGATAGGTGTTTTGTACTGTATGTGTACACACTGGTAGATAGGTGTTTTGTATTGTATGCGTACCCACTGGTAGATAGGTGTTTTGAATTTTATGTGTACACACTGGTAGATAGGTGTTTTGTATTGTATGTGTACACACTGGTAGATAGGTGTTTTGTATTGTATGTGTACCCAGTGGTAGATAGGTGTTTTGTACTGTATGTGTACACACTGGTATAGGTGTTTTGTATTGTATGTGTACACACTGGTAGATAGGTGTTTTGTATTGTATGTGTACCCAGTGGTAGATAGGTGTTTTGTACTGTATGTGTACACACTGGTAGATAGGTGTTTTGTACTGTATGTGTACCCACTGGTAGAGAGGTGTTTTGTACTGTATGTGTACACACTGGTAGATAGGTGTTTTGTATTGTATGCGTACCCACTGGTAGATAGGTGTTTTGTATTGTATGTGTACACACTGGTAGATAGGTGTTTTGTATTGTATGTGTACACACTGGTAGATAGGTGTTTTGTATTCTATGTGTACCCACTGGTAGATAGGTGTTTTGTATTGTATGTGTACCCAGTGGTAGATAGGTGTTTTGTATTGTATGTGTACACACTGGTAGATAGGTGTTTTGTATTGTATGTGTACACACTGGTAGATAGGTGTTTTGTATTGTATGCGTACCCAGTGGTAGATAGGTGTTTTGTATTGTATGTGTACCCAGTGGTAGATAGGTGTTTTGTATTGTATGTGTACACACTGGTAGATAGGTGTTTTGCATTGTATGTGTACCCAGTGGTAGATAGGTGTTTTGTATTGTATGTGTACACACTGGTAGATAGGTGTTTTGTATTGTATGCATACACACTGGTAGATAGGTGTTTTGTACTGTATGTGTACCCACTGGTAGATAGGTGTTTTGTACTGTATGTGTACACACTGGTAGATAGGTGTTTTGTATTGTATGCGTACCCACTGGTAGATAGGTGTTTTGAATTGTATGTGTACACACTGGTAGATAGGTGTTTTGTATTGTATGTGTACACACTGGTAGATAGGTGTTTTGTATTGTATGTGTACCCAGTGGTAGATAGGTGTTTTGTACTGTATGTGTACACACTGGTATAGGTGTTTTGTATTGTATGTGTACACACTGGTAGATAGGTGTTTTGTATTGTATGTGTACCCAGTGGTAGATAGGTGTTTTGTACTGTATGTGTACACACTGGTAGATAGGTGTTTTGTATTGTATGTGTACCCAGTGGTAGATAGGTGTTTTGTATTGTATGCGTACCCAGTGGTAGATAGGTGTTTTGTATTGTATGTGTACACACTGGTAGATAGGTGTTTTGTATTGTATGCATACCCAGTGGTAGATAGGTGTTTTTTGTATTGTATGCGTACCCAGTGGTAGATAGGTGTTTTGTATTGTATGTGTACACACTGGTAGATAGGTGTTTTGTATTGTATGTGTACACACTGGTAGATAGGTGTTTTGTATTGTATGTGTACCCAGTGGTAGATAGGTGTTTTGTACTGTATGTGTACACACTGGTATATAGGTGTTTTGTATTGTATGTGTACACACTGGTAGATAGGTGTTTTGTATTGTATGTGTACCCAGTGGTAGATAGGTGTTTTGTACTGTATGTGTACACACTGGTAGATAGGTGTTTTGTACTGTATGTGTACCCACTGGTAGATAGGTGTTTTGTACTGTATGTGTACACACTGGTAGATAGGTGTTTTGTATTGTATGCGTACCCACTGGTAGATAGGTGTTTTGTATTGTATGTGTACACACTGGTAGATAGGTGTTTTGTATTGTATGTGTACACACTGGTAGATATGTGTTTTGTATTCTATGTGTACCCACTGGTAGATAGGTGTTTTGTATTGTATGTGTACCCAGTGGTAGATAGGTGTTTTGTATTGTATGTGTACACACTGGTAGATATGTGTTTTGTATTGTATGTATACCCAGTGGTAGATAGGTGTTTTGTATTGTATGCGTACCCAGTGGTAGATAGGTGTTTTGTATTGTATGTGTACCCAGTGGTAGATAGGTGTTTTGTACTGTATGTGTACACACTGGTAGATAGGTGTTTTGTATTGTATGTGTACACACTGGTAGATAGGTATTTTGTATTGTATGTGTACCCAGTGGTATATAGGTGTTTTGTACTGTATGTGTACACACTGGTAGATAGGTGTTTTGTACTGTATGTGTACCCACTGGTAGATAGGTGTTTTGTACTGTATGTGTACACACTGGTAGATAGGTGTTTTGTATTGTATGCGTACCCACTGGTAGATAGGTGTTTTGTATTGTATGTGTACACACTGGTAGATAGGTGTTTTGTATTGTATGTGTACACACTGGTAGATATGTGTTTTGTATTCTATGTGTACCCACTGGTAGATAGGTGTTTTTTATTGTATGTGTACCCAGTGGTAGATAGGTGTTTTGTATTGTATGTGTACACACTGGTAGATATGTGTTTTGTATTGTATGTATACCCAGTGGTAGATAGGTGTTTTGTATTGTATGCGTACCCAGTGGTAGATAGGTGTTTTGTATTGTATGTGTACCCAGTGGTAGATAGGTGTTTTGTACTGTATGTGTACACACTGGTAGATAGGTGTTTTGTATTGTATGTGTACACACTGGTAGATAGGTATTTTGTATTGTATGTGTACCCAGTGGTATATAGGTGTTTTGTACTGTATGTGTACACACTGGTAGATAGGTGTTTTGTACTGTATGTGTACCCACTGGTAGATAGGTGTTTTGTACTGTATGTGTACATACTGGTAGATAGGTGTTTTGTATTGTATGCGTACCCACTGGTAGATAGGTGTTTTGTATTGTATGTGTACACACTGGTAGATAGGTGTTTTGTATTGTATGTGTACACACTGGTAGATATGTGTTTTGTATTCTATGTGTACCCACTGGTAGATAGGTGTTTTGTATTGTATGTGTACCCAGTGGTAGATAGGTGTTTTGTATTGTATGTGTACACACTGGTAGATAGGTGTTTTGTATTGTATGTATACCCAGTGGTAGATAGGTGTTTTGTATTGTATGCGTACCCAGTGGTAGATAGGTGTTTTGTATTGTATGTGTACCCAGTGGTAGATAGGTGTTTTGTATTGTATGCGTACCCAGTGGTAGATAGGTGTTTTGTATTGTATGTGTACACACTGGTAGATAGGTGTTTTGTATTGTATGCATACCCAGTGGTAGATAGGTGTTTTGTATTGTATGTATACCCACTGGTAGATAGGTGTTTTGTATTGTATGCGTACACACTGGTAGATTGGTGTTTTGTATTGTATGTGTAAACACTGGTAGATAGGTGTTTTGTATTGTATGCATACCCACTGGTAGATAGGTGTTTTGTATTGTATGTGTACACACTGGTAGATAGGTGTTTTGTATTGTATGCGTACCCACTGGTAGATTGGTGTTTTGTATTGTATGTGTACACACTGGTAGATAGGTGTTTTGTATTGTATGTGTACACACTGATAGATAGGTGTTTTGTATTGTATGCGTACCCACTGGTATATAGGTGTTTTGTATTGTATGCGTACACACTGGTAGATTGGTGTTTTGTATTGTATGTGTACACACTGGTAGATAGGTGTTTTGTATTGTATGTGTACACACTGGTAGATAGGTGTTTTGTATTGTATGCATACACACTGGTAGATAGGTGTTTTGTACTGTATGTGTACACACTGGTAGATAGGTGTTTTGTATTGTATGTGTACACACTGGTAGATAGGTGTTTAGTATTGTATGTGTACACACTGGTAGATAGGTGTTTTGTACTGTATGTGTACACACTGGTAGATAGGTGTTTTGTATTGTATGTGTACCCAGTGGTAGATAGGTGTTTTGTATTGTATGTGTACCCAGTGGTAGATAGGTGTTTTGTATTGTATGCGTACCCACTGGTAGATAGGTGTTTTGTATTGTATGTGTACACACTGGTAGATAGGTGTTTTGTATTGTATGTGTACACACTGGTAGATATGTGTTTTGTATTCTATGTGTACCCACTGGTAGATAGGTGTTTTGTATTGTATGTGTACCCAGTGGTAGATAGGTGTTTTGTATTGTATGTGTACACACTGGTAGATAGGTGTTTTGTATTGTATGTATACCCAGTGGTAGATAGGTGTTTTGTATTGTATGCGTACCCAGTGGTAGATAGGTGTTTTGTATTGTATGTGTACCCAGTGGTAGATAGGTGTTTTGTATTGTATGCGTACCCAGTGGTAGATAGGTGTTTTGTATTGTATGTGTACACACTGGTAGATAGGTGTTTTGTATTGTATGCATACCCAGTGGTAGATAGGTGTTTTGTATTGTATGTATACCCACTGGTAGATAGGTGTTTTGTATTGTATGCGTACACACTGGTAGATTGGTGTTTTGTATTGTATGTGTACACACTGGTAGATAGGTGTTTTGTATTGTATGCATACCCACTGGTAGATAGGTGTTTTGTATTGTATGTGTACACACTGGTAGATAGGTGTTTTGTATTGTATGCGTACCCACTGGTAGATTGGTGTTTTGTATTGTATGTGTACACACTGGTAGATAGGTGTTTTGTATTGTATGTGTACACACTGATAGATAGGTGTTTTGTATTGTATGCGTACCCACTGGTATATAGGTGTTTTGTATTGTATGCGTACACACTGGTAGATTGGTGTTTTGTATTGTATGTGTACACACTGGTAGATAGGTGTTTTGTATTGTATGTGTACACACTGGTAGATAGGTGTTTTGTATTGTATGCATACACACTGGTAGATAGGTGTTTTGTACTGTATGTGTACACACTGGTAGATAGGTGTTTTGTATTGTATGTGTACACACTGGTAGATAGGTGTTTTGTATTGTATGTGTACACACTGGTAGATAGGTGTTTTGTACTGTATGTGTACACACTGGTAGATAGGTGTTTTGTATTGTATGTGTACCCAGTGGTAGATAGGTGTTTTGTATTGTATGCGTACCCAGTGGTAGATAGGTGTTTTGTATTGTATGTGTACCCAGTGGTAGATAGGTGTTTTGTATTGTATGCGTACCCAGTGGTAGATAGGTGTTTTGTATTGTATGTGTACACACTGGTAGATAGGTGTTTTGTATTGTATGCATACCCAGTGGTAGATAGGTGTTTTGTATTGTATGTATACCCACTGGTAGATAGGTGTTTTGTATTGTATGCGTACACACTGGTAGATTGGTGTTTTGTATTGTATGTGTACACACTGGTAGATAGGTGTTTTGTATTGTATGCATACCCACTGGTATATAGGTGTTTTGTATTGTATGTGTACACACTGGTAGATAGGTGTTTTGTATTGTATGCGTACCCACTGGTAGATTGGTGTTTTGTATTGTATGTGTACACACTGGTAGATAGGTGTTTTGTATTGTATGTGTACACACTGGTAGATAGGTGTTTTGTATTGTATGCGTACCCACTGGTATATAGGTGTTTTGTATTGTATGCGTACACACTGGTAGATTGGTGTTTTGTATTGTATGTGTACACACTGGTAGATAGGTGTTTTGTATTGTATGTGTACACACTGGTAGATAGGTGTTTTGTATTGTATGCGTACACACTGGTAGATAGGTGTTTTGTACTGTATGTGTACACACTGGTAGATAGGTGTTTTGTATTGTATGTGTACACAGTGGTAGATAGGTGTTTTGTATTGTATGTGTACACACTGGTAGATAGGTGTTTTGTACTGTATGTGTACACACTGGTAGATAGGTGTTTTGTATTGTATGTGTACCCAGTGGTAGATAGGTGTTTTGTATTGTATGTGTACCCAGTGGTAGATAGGTGTTTTGTACTGTATGTGTACACACTGGTATAGGTGTTTTGTATTGTATGTGTACACACTGGTAGATAGGTGTTTTGTATTGTATGTGTACCCAGTGGTAGATAGGTGTTTTGTACTGTATGTGTACACACTGGTAGATAGGTGTTTTGTACTGTATGTGTACCCACTGGTAGATAGGTGTTTTGTACTGTATGTGTACACACTGGTAGATAGGTGTTTTGTATTGTATGCGTACCCACTGGTAGATAGGTGTTTTGTATTGTATGTTTACACACTGGTAGATAGGTGTTTTGTATTGTATGTGTACACACTGGTAGATAGGTGTTTTGTATTCTATGTGTACCCACTGGTAGATAGGTGTTTTGTATTGTATGTGTGCCCAGTGGTAGATAGGTGTTTTGTATTGTATGTGTACACACTGGTAGATAGGTGTTTTGTATTGTATGTGTACACACTGGTAGATAGGTGTTTTGTATTGTATGCGTACCCAGTGGTAGATAGGTGTTTTGTATTGTATGTGTACCCAGTGGTAGATAGGTGTTTTGTATTGTATGTGTACACACTGGTAGATAGGTGTTTTGCATTGTATGTGTACCCAGTGGTAGATAGGTGTTTTGTATTGTATGTGTACACACTGGTAGATAGGTGTTTTGTATTGTATGCGTACACACTGGTAGATAGGTGTTTTGTACTGTATGTGTACACACTGGTAGATAGGTGTTTTGTATTGTATGTGTACACACTGGTAGATAGGTGTTTTGTATTGTATGTGTACATACTGGTAGATAGGTGTTTTGTACTGTATGTGTACACACTGGTAGATAGGTGTTTTGTATTGTATGTGTACCCAGTGGTAGATAGGTGTTTTGTATTGTATGTGTACCCAGTGGTAGATAGGTGTTTTGTATTGTATGTGTACACACTGGTAGATAGGTGTTTTGTATTGTATGCGTACCCACTGGTAGATAGGTGTTTTGTATTGTATGCGTACACACTGGTAGATTGGTGTTTTGTATTGTATGTGTACACACTGGTAGATAGGTGTTTTGTATTGTATGCGTACCCACTGGTAGATAGGTGTTTTGTACTGTATGTATACCCACTGGTAGATAGGTGTTTTGTACTGTATGTGTACACACTGGTAGATAGGTGTTTTGTATTGTATGTGTACCCAGTGGTAGATAGGTGTTTTGTATTGTATGTGTACCCAGTGGTAGATAGGTGTTTTGTACTGTATGTGTACACACTGGTAGATAGGTGTTTTGTATTGTATGTGTACCCAGTGGTAGATAGGTGTTTTGTATTTTATGTGTACACACTGGTAGATAGGTGTTTTGTATTGTATGTGTACACACTGGTAGATAGGTGTTTTGTATTGTATGTGTACCCAGTGGTAGATAGGTGTTTTGTACTGTATGTGTACACACTGGTATAGGTGTTTTGTATTGTATGTGTACACACTGGTAGATAGGTGTTTTGTATTGTATGTGTACCCAGTGGTAGATAGGTGTTTTGTACTGTATGTGTACACACTGGTAGATAGGTGTTTTGTACTGTATGTGTACCCACTGGTAGATAGGTGTTTTGTACTGTATGTGTACACACTGGTAGATAGGTGTTTTGTATTGTATGCGTACCCACTGGTAGATAGGTGTTTTGTATTTTATGTGTACACACTGGTAGATAGGTGTTTTGTATTGTATGTGTACACACTGGTAGATAGGTGTTTTGTATTGTATGTGTACCCAGTGGTAGATAGGTGTTTTGTACTGTATGTGTACACACTGGTAGATAGGTGTTTTGTACTGTATGTGTACATACTGGTAGATAGGTGTTTTGTATTGTATGCGTACCCACTGGTAGATAGGTGTTTTGTATTGTATGTGTACACACTGGTAGATAGGTGTTTTGTATTGTATGTGTACACACTGGTAGATATGTGTTTTGTATTCTATGTGTACCCACTGGTAGATAGGTGTTTTGTATTGTATGTGTACCCAGTGGTAGATAGGTGTTTTGTATTGTATGTGTACACACTGGTAGATAGGTGTTTTGTATTGTATGTATACCCAGTGGTAGATAGGTGTTTTGTATTGTATGCGTACCCAGTGGTAGATAGGTGTTTTGTATTGTATGTGTACCCAGTGGTAGATAGGTGTTTTGTATTGTATGCGTACCCAGTGGTAGATAGGTGTTTTGTATTGTATGTGTACACACTGGTAGATAGGTGTTTTGTATTGTATGCATACCCAGTGGTAGATAGGTGTTTTGTATTGTATGTATACCCACTGGTAGATAGGTGTTTTGTATTGTATGCGTACACACTGGTAGATTGGTGTTTTGTATTGTATGTGTAAACACTGGTAGATAGGTGTTTTGTATTGTATGCATACCCACTGGTAGATAGGTGTTTTGTATTGTATGTGTACACACTGGTAGATAGGTGTTTTGTATTGTATGCGTACCCACTGGTAGATTGGTGTTTTGTATTGTATGTGTACACACTGGTAGATAGGTGTTTTGTATTGTATGTGTACACACTGATAGATAGGTGTTTTGTATTGTATGCGTACCCACTGGTATATAGGTGTTTTGTATTGTATGCGTACACACTGGTAGATTGGTGTTTTGTATTGTATGTGTACACACTGGTAGATAGGTGTTTTGTATTGTATGTGTACACACTGGTAGATAGGTGTTTTGTATTGTATGCATACACACTGGTAGATAGGTGTTTTGTACTGTATGTGTACACACTGGTAGATAGGTGTTTTGTATTGTATGTGTACACACTGGTAGATAGGTGTTTAGTATTGTATGTGTACACACTGGTAGATAGGTGTTTTGTACTGTATGTGTACACACTGGTAGATAGGTGTTTTGTATTGTATGTGTACCCAGTGGTAGATAGGTGTTTTGTATTGTATGTGTACCCAGTGGTAGATAGGTGTTTTGTATTGTATGCGTACCCACTGGTAGATAGGTGTTTTGTATTGTATGTGTACACACTGGTAGATAGGTGTTTTGTATTGTATGTGTACACACTGGTAGATATGTGTTTTGTATTCTATGTGTACCCACTGGTAGATAGGTGTTTTGTATTGTATGTGTACCCAGTGGTAGATAGGTGTTTTGTATTGTATGTGTACACACTGGTAGATAGGTGTTTTGTATTGTATGTATACCCAGTGGTAGATAGGTGTTTTGTATTGTATGCGTACCCAGTGGTAGATAGGTGTTTTGTATTGTATGTGTACCCAGTGGTAGATAGGTGTTTTGTATTGTATGCGTACCCAGTGGTAGATAGGTGTTTTGTATTGTATGTGTACACACTGGTAGATAGGTGTTTTGTATTGTATGCATACCCAGTGGTAGATAGGTGTTTTGTATTGTATGTATACCCACTGGTAGATAGGTGTTTTGTATTGTATGCGTACACACTGGTAGATTGGTGTTTTGTATTGTATGTGTACACACTGGTAGATAGGTGTTTTGTATTGTATGCATACCCACTGGTAGATAGGTGTTTTGTATTGTATGTGTACACACTGGTAGATAGGTGTTTTGTATTGTATGCGTACCCACTGGTAGATTGGTGTTTTGTATTGTATGTGTACACACTGGTAGATAGGTGTTTTGTATTGTATGTGTACACACTGATAGATAGGTGTTTTGTATTGTATGCGTACCCACTGGTATATAGGTGTTTTGTATTGTATGCGTACACACTGGTAGATTGGTGTTTTGTATTGTATGTGTACACACTGGTAGATAGGTGTTTTGTATTGTATGTGTACACACTGGTAGATAGGTGTTTTGTATTGTATGCATACACACTGGTAGATAGGTGTTTTGTACTGTATGTGTACACACTGGTAGATAGGTGTTTTGTATTGTATGTGTACACACTGGTAGATAGGTGTTTTGTATTGTATGTGTACACACTGGTAGATAGGTGTTTTGTACTGTATGTGTACACACTGGTAGATAGGTGTTTTGTATTGTATGTGTACCCAGTGGTAGATAGGTGTTTTGTATTGTATGCGTACCCAGTGGTAGATAGGTGTTTTGTATTGTATGTGTACCCAGTGGTAGATAGGTGTTTTGTATTGTATGCGTACCCAGTGGTAGATAGGTGTTTTGTATTGTATGTGTACACACTGGTAGATAGGTGTTTTGTATTGTATGCATACCCAGTGGTAGATAGGTGTTTTGTATTGTATGTATACCCACTGGTAGATAGGTGTTTTGTATTGTATGCGTACACACTGGTAGATTGGTGTTTTGTATTGTATGTGTACACACTGGTAGATAGGTGTTTTGTATTGTATGCATACCCACTGGTATATAGGTGTTTTGTATTGTATGTGTACACACTGGTAGATAGGTGTTTTGTATTGTATGCGTACCCACTGGTAGATTGGTGTTTTGTATTGTATGTGTACACACTGGTAGATAGGTGTTTTGTATTGTATGTGTACACACTGGTAGATAGGTGTTTTGTATTGTATGCGTACCCACTGGTATATAGGTGTTTTGTATTGTATGCGTACACACTGGTAGATTGGTGTTTTGTATTGTATGTGTACACACTGGTAGATAGGTGTTTTGTATTGTATGTGTACACACTGGTAGATAGGTGTTTTGTATTGTATGCGTACACACTGGTAGATAGGTGTTTTGTACTGTATGTGTACACACTGGTAGATAGGTGTTTTGTATTGTATGTGTACACAGTGGTAGATAGGTGTTTTGTATTGTATGTGTACACACTGGTAGATAGGTGTTTTGTACTGTATGTGTACACACTGGTAGATAGGTGTTTTGTATTGTATGTGTACCCAGTGGTAGATAGGTGTTTTGTATTGTATGTGTACCCAGTGGTAGATAGGTGTTTTGTACTGTATGTGTACACACTGGTATAGGTGTTTTGTATTGTATGTGTACACACTGGTAGATAGGTGTTTTGTATTGTATGTGTACCCAGTGGTAGATAGGTGTTTTGTACTGTATGTGTACACACTGGTAGATAGGTGTTTTGTACTGTATGTGTACCCACTGGTAGATAGGTGTTTTGTACTGTATGTGTACACACTGGTAGATAGGTGTTTTGTATTGTATGCGTACCCACTGGTAGATAGGTGTTTTGTATTGTATGTTTACACACTGGTAGATAGGTGTTTTGTATTGTATGTGTACACACTGGTAGATAGGTGTTTTGTATTCTATGTGTACCCACTGGTAGATAGGTGTTTTGTATTGTATGTGTGCCCAGTGGTAGATAGGTGTTTTGTATTGTATGTGTACACACTGGTAGATAGGTGTTTTGTATTGTATGTGTACACACTGGTAGATAGGTGTTTTGTATTGTATGCGTACCCAGTGGTAGATAGGTGTTTTGTATTGTATGTGTACCCAGTGGTAGATAGGTGTTTTGTATTGTATGTGTACACACTGGTAGATAGGTGTTTTGCATTGTATGTGTACCCAGTGGTAGATAGGTGTTTTGTATTGTATGTGTACACACTGGTAGATAGGTGTTTTGTATTGTATGCGTACACACTGGTAGATAGGTGTTTTGTACTGTATGTGTACACACTGGTAGATAGGTGTTTTGTATTGTATGTGTACACACTGGTAGATAGGTGTTTTGTATTGTATGTGTACATACTGGTAGATAGGTGTTTTGTACTGTATGTGTACACACTGGTAGATAGGTGTTTTGTATTGTATGTGTACCCAGTGGTAGATAGGTGTTTTGTATTGTATGTGTACCCAGTGGTAGATAGGTGTTTTGTATTGTATGTGTACACACTGGTAGATAGGTGTTTTGTATTGTATGCGTACCCACTGGTAGATAGGTGTTTTGTATTGTATGCGTACACACTGGTAGATTGGTGTTTTGTATTGTATGTGTACACACTGGTAGATAGGTGTTTTGTATTGTATGCGTACCCACTGGTAGATAGGTGTTTTGTACTGTATGTATACCCACTGGTAGATAGGTGTTTTGTACTGTATGTGTACACACTGGTAGATAGGTGTTTTGTATTGTATGTGTACCCAGTGGTAGATAGGTGTTTTGTATTGTATGTGTACCCAGTGGTAGATAGGTGTTTTGTATTGTATGTGTACACACTGGTAGATAGGTGTTTTGTATTGTATGTATACCCAGTGGTAGATAGGTGTTTTGTATTGTATGCGTACCCAGTGGTAGATAGGTGTTTTGTATTGTATGTGTACCCAGTGGTAGATAGGTGTTTTGTATTGTATGCGTACCCAGTGGTAGATAGGTGTTTTGTATTGTATGTGTACACACTGGTAGATAGGTGTTTTGTATTGTATGCATACCCAGTGGTAGATAGGTGTTTTGTATTGTATGTATACCCACTGGTAGATAGGTGTTTTGTATTGTATGCGTACACACTGGTAGATTGGTGTTTTGTATTGTATGTGTACACACTGGTAGATAGGTGTTTTGTATTGTATGCATACCCACTGGTAGATAGGTGTTTTGTATTGTATGTGTACACACTGGTAGATAGGTGTTTTGTATTGTATGTGTACCCACTGGTAGATTGGTGTTTTGTATTGTATGTGTACACACTGGTAGATAGGTGTTTTGTATTGTATGTGTACACACTGATAGATAGGTGTTTTGTATTGTATGCGTACCCACTGGTATATAGGTGTTTTGTATTGTATGCGTACACACTGGTAGATTGGTGTTTTGTATTGTATGTGTACACACTGGTAGATAGGTGTTTTGTATTGTATGTGTACACACTGGTAGATAGGTGTTTTGTATTGTATGCATACACACTGGTAGATAGGTGTTTTGTACTGTATGTGTACACACTGGTAGATAGGTGTTTTGTATTGTATGTGTACACACTGGTAGATAGGTGTTTTGTATTGTATGTGTACACACTGGTAGATAGGTGTTTTGTACTGTATGTGTACACACTGGTAGATAGGTGTTTTGTATTGTATGTGTACCCAGTGGTAGATAGGTGTTTTGTATTGTATGCGTACCCAGTGGTAGATAGGTGTTTTGTATTGTATGTGTACCCAGTGGTAGATAGGTGTTTTGTATTGTATGCGTACCCAGTGGTAGATAGGTGTTTTGTATTGTATGTGTACACACTGGTAGATAGGTGTTTTGTATTGTATGCATACCCAGTGGTAGATAGGTGTTTTGTATTGTATGTATACCCACTGGTAGATAGGTGTTTTGTATTGTATGCGTACACACTGGTAGATTGGTGTTTTGTATTGTATGTGTACACACTGGTAGATAGGTGTTTTGTATTGTATGCATACCCACTGGTATATAGGTGTTTTGTATTGTATGTGTACACACTGGTAGATAGGTGTTTTGTATTGTATGCGTACCCACTGGTAGATTGGTGTTTTGTATTGTATGTGTACACACTGGTAGATAGGTGTTTTGTATTGTATGTGTACACACTGGTAGATAGGTGTTTTGTATTGTATGCGTACCCACTGGTATATAGGTGTTTTGTATTGTATGCGTACACACTGGTAGATTGGTGTTTTGTATTGTATGTGTACACACTGGTAGATAGGTGTTTTGTATTGTATGTGTACACACTGGTAGATAGGTGTTTTGTATTGTATGCGTACACACTGGTAGATAGGTGTTTTGTACTGTATGTGTACACACTGGTAGATAGGTGTTTTGTATTGTATGTGTACACAGTGGTAGATAGGTGTTTTGTATTGTATGTGTACACACTGGTAGATAGGTGTTTTGTACTGTATGTGTACACACTGGTAGATAGGTGTTTTGTATTGTATGTGTACCCAGTGGTAGATAGGTGTTTTGTATTGTATGTGTACCCAGTGGTAGATAGGTGTTTTGTACTGTATGTGTACACACTGGTATAGGTGTTTTGTATTGTATGTGTACACACTGGTAGATAGGTGTTTTGTATTGTATGTGTACCCAGTGGTAGATAGGTGTTTTGTACTGTATGTGTACACACTGGTAGATAGGTGTTTTGTACTGTATGTGTACCCACTGGTAGATAGGTGTTTTGTACTGTATGTGTACACACTGGTAGATAGGTGTTTTGTATTGTATGCGTACCCACTGGTAGATAGGTGTTTTGTATTGTATGTTTACACACTGGTAGATAGGTGTTTTGTATTGTATGTGTACACACTGGTAGATAGGTGTTTTGTATTCTATGTGTACCCACTGGTAGATAGGTGTTTTGTATTGTATGTGTGCCCAGTGGTAGATAGGTGTTTTGTATTGTATGTGTACACACTGGTAGATAGGTGTTTTGTATTGTATGTGTACACACTGGTAGATAGGTGTTTTGTATTGTATGCGTACCCAGTGGTAGATAGGTGTTTTGTATTGTATGTGTACCCAGTGGTAGATAGGTGTTTTGTATTGTATGTGTACACACTGGTAGATAGGTGTTTTGCATTGTATGTGTACCCAGTGGTAGATAGGTGTTTTGTATTGTATGTGTACACACTGGTAGATAGGTGTTTTGTATTGTATGCGTACACACTGGTAGATAGGTGTTTTGTACTGTATGTGTACACACTGGTAGATAGGTGTTTTGTATTGTATGTGTACACACTGGTAGATAGGTGTTTTGTATTGTATGTGTACATACTGGTAGATAGGTGTTTTGTACTGTATGTGTACACACTGGTAGATAGGTGTTTTGTATTGTATGTGTACCCAGTGGTAGATAGGTGTTTTGTATTGTATGTGTACCCAGTGGTAGATAGGTGTTTTGTATTGTATGTGTACACACTGGTAGATAGGTGTTTTGTATTGTATGCGTACCCACTGGTAGATAGGTGTTTTGTATTGTATGCGTACACACTGGTAGATTGGTGTTTTGTATTGTATGTGTACACACTGGTAGATAGGTGTTTTGTATTGTATGCGTACCCACTGGTAGATAGGTGTTTTGTACTGTATGTATACCCACTGGTAGATAGGTGTTTTGTACTGTATGTGTACACACTGGTAGATAGGTGTTTTGTATTGTATGTGTACCCAGTGGTAGATAGGTGTTTTGTATTGTATGTGTACCCAGTGGTAGATAGGTGTTTTGTACTGTATGTGTACACACTGGTAGATAGGTGTTTTGTATTGTATGTGTACCCAGTGGTAGATAGGTGTTTTGTATTTTATGTGTACACACTGGTAGATAGGTGTTTTGTATTGTATGTGTACACACTGGTAGATAGGTGTTTTGTATTGTATGTGTACCCAGTGGTAGATAGGTGTTTTGTACTGTATGTGTACACACTGGTATAGGTGTTTTGTATTGTATGTGTACACACTGGTAGATAGGTGTTTTGTATTGTATGTGTACCCAGTGGTAGATAGGTGTTTTGTACTGTATGTGTACACACTGGTAGATAGGTGTTTTGTACTGTATGTGTACCCACTGGTAGATAGGTGTTTTGTACTGTATGTGTACACACTGGTAGATAGGTGTTTTGTATTGTATGCGTACCCACTGGTAGATAGGTGTTTTGTATTTTATGTGTACACACTGGTAGATAGGTGTTTTGTATTGTATGTGTACACACTGGTAGATAGGTGTTTTGTATTGTATGTGTACCCAGTGGTAGATAGGTGTTTTGTACTGTATGTGTACACACTGGTATAGGTGTTTTGTATTGTATGTGTACACACTGGTAGATAGGTGTTTTGTATTGTATGTGTACCCAGTGGTAGATAGGTGTTTTGTACTGTATGTGTACACACTGGTAGATAGGTGTTTTGTACTGTATGTGTACCCACTGGTAGATAGGTGTTTTGTACTGTATGTGTACACACTGGTAGATAGGTGTTTTGTATTGTATGCGTACCCACTGGTAGATAGGTGTTTTGTATTGTATGTGTACACACTGGTAGATAGGTGTTTTGTATTGTATGTGTACACACTGGTAGATAGGTGTTTTGTATTCTATGTGTACCCACTGGTAGATAGGTGTTTTGTATTGTATGTGTACCCAGTGGTAGATAGGTGTTTTGTATTGTATGTGTACACACTGGTAGATAGGTGTTTTGTATTGTATGTGTACACACTGGTAGATAGGTGTTTTGTATTGTATGCGTACCCAGTGGTAGATAGGTGTTTTGTATTGTATGTGTACCCAGTGGTAGATAGGTGTTTTGTATTGTATGTGTACACACTGGTAGATAGGTGTTTTGCATTGTATGTGTACCCAGTGGTAGATAGGTGTTTTGTATTGTATGTGTACACACTGGTAGATAGGTGTTTTGTATTGTATGCATACACACTGGTAGATAGGTGTTTTGTACTGTATGTGTACACACTGGTAGATAGGTGTTTTGTATTGTATGTGTACACACTGGTAGATAGGTGTTTTGTATTGTATGTGTACACACTGGTAGATAGGTGTTTTGTACTGTATGTGTACACACTGGTAGATAGGTGTTTTGTATTGTATGTGTACCCAGTGGTAGATAGGTGTTTTGTATTGTATGTGTACCCAGTGGTAGATAGGTGTTTTGTATTGTATGTGTACACACTGGTAGATAGGTGTTTTGTATTGTATGCGTACCCACTGGTAGATATGTGTTTTGTATTGTATGCGTACACACTGGTAGATTGGTGTTTTGTATTGTATGTGTACACACTGGTAGATAGGTGTTTTGTATTGTATGCGTACCCACTGGTAGATAGGTGTTTTGTACTGTATGTATACCCACTGGTAGATAGGTGTTTTGTACTGTATGTGTACACACTGGTAGATAGGTGTTTTGTATTGTATGTGTACCCAGTGGTAGATAGGTGTTTTGTATTGTATGTGTACCCAGTGGTAGATAGGTGTTTTGTATTGTATGTGTACACACTGGTAGATAGGTGTTTTGTATTGTATGTGTACACACTGGTAGATAGGTGTTTTGTATTGTATGTGTACCCAGTGGTAGATAGGTGTTTTGTACTGTATGTGTACACACTGGTATATAGGTGTTTTGTATTGTATGTGTACACACTGGTAGATAGGTGTTTTGTATTGTATGTGTACCCAGTGGTAGATAGGTGTTTTGTACTGTATGTGTACACACTGGTAGATAGGTGTTTTGTACTGTATGTGTACCCACTGGTAGATAGGTGTTTTGTACTGTATGTGTACACACTGGTAGATAGGTGTTTTGTATTGTATGCGTACCCACTGGTAGATAGGTGTTTTGTATTGTATGTGTACACACTGGTAGATAGGTGTTTTGTATTGTATGTGTACACACTGGTAGATATGTGTTTTGTATTCTATGTGTACCCACTGGTAGATAGGTGTTTTGTATTGTATGTGTACCCAGTGGTAGATAGGTGTTTTGTATTGTATGTGTACACACTGGTAGATATGTGTTTTGTATTGTATGTATACCCAGTGGTAGATAGGTGTTTTGTATTGTATGCGTACCCAGTGGTAGATAGGTGTTTTGTATTGTATGTGTACCCAGTGGTAGATAGGTGTTTTGTACTGTATGTGTACACACTGGTAGATAGGTGTTTTGTATTGTATGTGTACACACTGGTAGATAGGTATTTTGTATTGTATGTGTACCCAGTGGTATATAGGTGTTTTGTACTGTATGTGTACACACTGGTAGATAGGTGTTTTGTACTGTATGTGTACCCACTGGTAGATAGGTGTTTTGTACTGTATGTGTACACACTGGTAGATAGGTGTTTTGTATTGTATGCGTACCCACTGGTAGATAGGTGTTTTGTATTGTATGTGTACACACTGGTAGATAGGTGTTTTGTATTGTATGTGTACACACTGGTAGATATGTGTTTTGTATTCTATGTGTACCCACTGGTAGATAGGTGTTTTTTATAGTATGTGTACCCAGTGGTAGATAGGTGTTTTGTATTGTATGTGTACACACTGGTAGATAGGTGTTTTGTATTGTATGTATACCCAGTGGTAGATAGGTGTTTTGTATTGTATGCGTACCCAGTGGTAGATAGGTGTTTTGTATTGTATGTGTACCCAGTGGTAGATAGGTGTTTTGTATTGTATGCGTACCCAGTGGTAGATAGGTGTTTTGTATTGTATGTGTACACACTGGTAGATAGGTGTTTTGTATTGTATGCATACCCAGTGGTAGATAGGTGTTTTGTATTGTATGTATACCCACTGGTAGATAGGTGTTTTGTACTGTATGTATACCCACTGGTAGATAGGTGTTTTGTACTGTATGTGTACACACTGGTAGATAGGTGTTTTGTACTGTATGTGTACACACTGGTAGATAGGTGTTTTGTATTGTATGTGTACACACTGGTAGATAGGTGTTTTGTATTGTATGTGTACCCAGTGGTAGATAGGTGTTTTGTATTGTATGCGTACCCACTGGTAGATAGGTGTTTTGTAGTGTATGTGTACACACTGGTAGATAGGTGTTTTGTATTGTATGTGTACACACTGGTAGATAGGTGTTTTGTATTGTATGTGTACACACTGGTAGATAGGTGTTTTGTATTGTATGTGTACACACTGGTAGATAGGTGTTTTGTATTGTATGTGTACCCATTGGTAGATAGGTGTTTTGTATTGTATGTGTACCCAGTGGTAGATAGGTGTTTTGTATTGTATGTGTACCCAGGGGTAGATACAGATGAAGCGTTTAGTATTCCTGGGCGCTTTGCCGCGACGCGCGCACGGTTATATCACGTCGTTTTAATTAATTGGGAACCCAGGCTGCTGTTCTGTTTTATGCCGCCAGGAGGCGCAAAGTCGCCCGGCGCGGCGGCGGTCTATTGATTATTGACTTCCTCATTCAACACTGTGTATCCGCGTCTGTGATTTGCCTAAACGTTATTATTTTGGTAACGTCTTATTTCTGACTACAGTACAGTATGTATTACTATCTATTACTACCTACTATGGGCCAGCCGTGTATAGGTGTAACAGAGTTATAATAGTTCAATGGTTGTGATGGCGGAGTTACAGTAGCGACGCGTCCCCTTCCTTTGCATATCGTTTTATTTACTACTACATACACTATGCTGCTATGTCTACTATCTACTACTACTTTGTATCACAAACAGTACTGTATTTGCAAAACTGATATGTCATAAATGTATAGATGTACACTAGCAGTACTGTCTACCTGTATGTCATGTATGTCATTATGAATTGAAAATGGGGGACCCTGATGTAAACAAGACGAAAGTAAAAATAAAACGTTCAAACTGTTCCAACTTGTGTATTGTTTTCATAAAAGTTGACTAAGATTGTACTCTTGTATTTTGCACTGTACAGTATGTCACAGGTGAGCTTGCTAGCCATTTGATTGTTAACGTGATATAAAAAAAATAATCAATAATTGATTGATTGATTGAAAAGTTTATTAACAGATTGCAGAATGGGTACAGTACAGTACAGCTCAATACATACAATTGTTAAGGGGATGCAGACCAGAGAAAGACTTTCGTCTTGTTTACATCAGGGTCCCCCATTTTCAATTCATCATAACATATATGACATACATGACATACAGATAGACAGTACTGCTACATCTATACATTTATGACATATCAGATTTGCAAATACAGTACTGTTTGTGATACAAAAGTGTCCAGAAAAAGAGTGTATATACATTTGGCGTAGAAACTGTACATTGGAGGAGGGGGGGGGGGGGTGATCATACGGGTGATCATACAGAAAGCATCCTTGAAGCTGTCATTACAAACAAAGTTTTAGTTTTGAATCACTTCTCTTGTAACACAACTCCTGGTCTACAGTTCTCCTGGTACAGTGTGTAAACCCATCTTAGGTCCCGTCATCTATTAACAGTCTATACTGTAGTTGAGGGGAACCTGTGTCAGAAACAAAAACAAAATTACAAACATCTCAAAACAATCTGGTCAGACTACTGCTTGACCTTACTCCTAGAACCCACCTCACCCCTGCCCACTTTGACAACCTAGGATGGCTTAGAGTAGACACAACTTGCAATGGGCCTGGTCTACAAGATACACTACACGACCAAAGTACCCATGTACATGTCAAAATACTTCCCACTTTCAAAAACACTCTCAAAAAACACCTACGGGAGACTGCAATTCTAAACTGGCCCCTGTAAATGTCCTAACACAACCCCCCCCCCCCCCCAATGTACAGTAAATGACCAAGTATAATAATAATAACTTTGTTTTATATAGCGCCTTTCAGAGGACCCAAGGTCGCTTTACATAGGGGGGGGGGGGGAGATGACAAATTAACAAACATAGTGGACAGACACAACATATACATATAAAGTGAGAAAGTTAGGGGTTGAAGGCCAAGTTGAAGAGGTGGGTTTTGAGCAGTTTTTTAAATTAGTCCAGAGTTGGGGCGGTGCAGAGTTCTGCTGGGAGGGAGTCAATATTCCAATGTACAGTTTTGCTTGTTCAGTTGTACAGTGTCCCCCACCCACTCTTCCTACCCAACCTGTGAACCTGATGTAAACAAGACAATTTTTCTGTTTGATATCTCAATGTTTTGTAATAAAAAAAATATTCTGATTGGACAAGAGATAACAATTATTTGCATCTTTATTGTAACAAATGTATGAACAGTCAGCAATAGATGTCAAATGATTTACAGTAATATCAAGTAACAAGTGACTTATATCTCGACCATTAGCCAATGGAAATGCATCTTCAGAAATAAGATCAGATAAACAAGACTGACACAAAACTGATGAATGATGAAATGAGCACATAAAGTGCAGACATACTATAAAATCCTATCTACATGGGTGTTCCAGGTTAGTGTGTTATCGACAAAAATCCCAAGATATTTATATGAAGAGACCTGTGAGATGGACTGTGTGTGGATGACCACAGGCCTGTGGTCCCCAACACCTCTGGGGTCAAACACCATCTCCCCAGTCTTCTTAACATTTAAAACCAGACAGTTATTGTCGCACCAGTTTTTAAAACCTCTGGATTTCCAAATAATAGTCAGCTATGGTCACTGTCATTCTTAATTAGAGCTAAAACTTTATTTAACAGATTGCAGAATGGGTACAATACAGTACAGCTCATAGATAGATAGATAGATAGATAGAAGAAAAACAAACCTGTGCGAGTCTTAATTCTTTATTTTTGTCAATATACTATGCAGTATACTAATATACAATGCTATATTACATCTGTTCTAGCAATGTTGTACCAATGTTTACCATATGTTACTGTTTTACCAATCGTATGCTACAGCAGTAAAGGTGTTAATAATTGGAATGGTTTGATTTTTTTTTTTTTTTTAGAAATCATGGAATTAATGTAAAAACACAGAAAGTATATTTAGATTCAAAGGCAATTTTAATAGCTTTCAATGAATACAGTTTCTCTCCTGTGAAATACAGTTAAAGCATTCACTTTTGACAGCCCTAGTATTTACAGGACATAACATTGTTCAAATAACAATGAAAACATGACAAACTGAATTTAAATAATCCACATCAGTAAAACTAAGAGGCCTTGATTTTCCATTTTAGCTTTAGCATAACAGATAACAGATAACTCCGTCTCTCCCTCACTATCTGGTAACGCATGGTCTGGTGGTTTCATAACAACACTGTGGCACATATTCGTTAAGGCACAGCACACAGTCACAATCTTGTCAATGAAAGAAAAGTCCTCGCCTTCAAATGGAACCAGCAGTTGGACTGGTATGGTATTATGTAGCATGCGATACTTATTGCGTACCAAACCGATCACTCTTTCAACATGGACCCTGAGGTGAGCTATTTGCTGTGTCTCTTCTACAGATTTTGGATCCATCTGGGCACGTCCGCTTGTGAATCCAGGGATTTTCACAGATGCACACATTAATGAAACATGGTCCCCAATGTCAAATCCACGGTCTGCTAAAACCAAGTCTCCAGGCAACAGTTTATTGAGGAGACCACTGTTCTCGGTCAGATGCTTGTCACTTACACGCCCTCCCCACCCTTTGGAAATGAAAGAGATAGACCCCTGTGGTGTAATGCCAATCAGGTACTTAACAGTGTGCTTTTGCTTGTAGTGGGAATATGTCTGTGCCTGCGCTTTCAGATTTGATGGTCTCAGTGCCAATTTCAAAGCAGTCCAGAATAACCGCAACACGATTGCCAAAAGCCTCTACAAACTGATGTGGCATGGTTAGTTGGAGGCAATGTCTTGGGCCAGGCACGTGGGGGCATCATTTGAGCTGTGGGCATCCACTGTGGTGCCGGCGGGGTCTGAGATTGAGGCAATATGGCTCTTGCAAAAGTCCCCATCATCTGCAGGAAGAGTTGGGTGGTGGCCTGCTGCTGCTCCTGCATGGACCTACTTGTGCTGTATAATGACAATACATTTTAATCTAATCTAATCTTTAGACAAGGTTTAATAAGGTGCAAGGTTCAAAGTAATCTATTATTAGTATCAATTTATTTGTCTAAAGATGATCCATGATCCTTTTTGATGACTGCTATGGTAGAGTGTGAACTCTCAAATGGCAACGATAAATACTAGGTGGTGGACAATTAGCATTTCAATGGTGTGGGGGTTGCAGCCATCGCATTCCAATGTAAGTGTCCTTGAGCAAGACGCTTAACCCCCTTAACCCTCCTGCAAGACTGGGTCTCGGGCTGCCTGTCTGTTCTCCTCCTCCTTCTCCTTCAGCTGAGCCTGTAGCAGTGAAGGGCTTGGGGTAATATGTGGACTGTATGAAGGCATCTGAAATTCTCTCTCTTTAGTATCTTGCCAAATTCTGATGCAGTCAGCCTGCCCTCTCGCTCCTTGTGCCACAGTGGACATGCAGCCTGTCCCGTCATTTGCAGTTGTAGTTGTCTTGCTTCCTCAAGATCAAAGCTCTGGATGTGCTGTGGTGTTGGTATGCCTATGTCTGGAGAGAGGGGCATGGGGATGGTCTTGGTACAGTGAGAGGATACAGGCAGGGATGTTGTTGGGTTGGTCTGTGGTCGCTGCAACAGTGGGAGCTGCAGCGAAAGAAAAAAGAAATAGATTAGAAATAATTTGTCTCATTTCTTTCTCTCCCCCAGAACCATTACCATTGTGGTTGGAGCCCAGGCTCAAAACGGCTTAAGATCTTGAGGTAGAAAAATGCTGTTTTTGAGGACTTGATTAGAAATACAAAACAATGAATAAAAAATATATATATATTACAGAGGTGTTCCATAGACTCACAGGAATTGTGTAAAAGTGCCCAAATAGTGAAAGAAATAGTAAAATAGTTCCCCTTTAATATGATCTATGTCTCTAATTCTCATATTGGCGCATTCTTCCAATTCTCCTCTCACAATATTCACCCTCACTGAACTGAGTCATCTGAAAATGTGCTGATTTGTGATGTCAGAGACTGTATCAGTCTCTGTATCAGGTAATAGGCCCTAATCATTTGTAATAAGATATTGATGGCTAGTGCATTTGTTTGGCTATTTACATTTACATTTAGTCATTTAGCTGACGCTTTTATCCAAAGCGACTTACAAGTTCTGTACGACAAGTCATCAGGAAGGGTACAACTCTATCAGCTGAGTAACAATGTTCATCAAAGTGTTGAGTGCTACAGTGTAGGTTAGTTTATTAGGACAAGTGCATGACAGTAAGGTTAGTTAGGGTTAGATTTCTTTATTGTGTCTATTTATTGTGGCTATTGTGTCACAAAGTAAATAAACTCCATTTTAAATGGTGAACGCTGTGTCATTTATGTATAATGTAGACCTTTTTTTATTTGTATGTCAGCTCTTCGACTGCCAGAATGGAGTGGACTCAACCTTGATGACTTGGACTCGGACTCGGGTAATGGGGACTCGACTTGGGCTCTTCTTTGGTGACTTGGACTTGGACTCTGACTCAAACACTGGGGACTCGACACTCGACTCAGACTCGATATTTAGTGACTCGACTACAACACTGAAGTAGTGATGTACTGACTGTACACAGTACCAACGGAACAACATACTGTATGAAGTAGTGATGTACTGACTGTACACAGTACCAACAGAACAACATACTGTATGAAGTAGTGATGTACTGACTGTACACAGTACCACCAGAACATATGAAGTAGTGATGTACTGACTGTACACAGTACCAACAGAACATATGAAGTAGTGATGTACTGACTGTACACAGTACCAACCGAACAGCATACTGTATGAAGTAGTGATGTTTTAATGATTACTCTACATAAAGCAACTTTGATATTTCAATTCTTACATTTTCCATCTCCTTACCTGCACAACCATAAATTCTTTCTTTTCAAAATCCAGCTCCAAGGGTTTTTGGACCATGAGTTGAACTTGAGTTGCGCTTTCTGCAACGGTAAACACAGGAACTACGGCGAACACATCCTTGACGTCTCCAGCCAGGGTTAGCTTGATTTGTCCTCCCTGCACAATAAACATAATGATTCATACTTAATCACAAGTAACCACTCAGGTCTTGTTATGTGTCATACAGTTGGACAGTACAACAGGACAACATGGTCTCTGCTTTTTTCATTGAAGTGTTTTGAAACAGTGATAATAATTATATTATACAGTATATACTGTATATATATGTATCTATAATTGTTGGATATGTCTGCATATATCCCTCCCTATTCACATACCTGTATAATAAAATTTAATAATATGTACAGTATATATTATATCTATATCTGTATATATCCCATACCTACTCTCAATAGTTATACCACTGGCCAGCATGGCTTACCACCATATTCTTATATTCAGAGTTAATTATATTGTTTACACTGCTTATTTGTATCATTACAATAGTTGTATTGCCTATATTAATGTATTATACTATTACCATGCCCCTCTCCCATGTACCCCCCCCCCCCCCCCCCCATGCTACTACTGTATGATGCCCGCATTTCCCCAAGCGGATCAATAAAGGAATATCTTATCTTATCTTAGTACATTACCTGTATCACTTTATATAATTATACTGTAAATACATGTTGCATATATTACCAGTAGCTTGTTATATATATCACATTTAATTACTTGTACATTGTATATTATTATTGCACTTAACTGTTACAGTCTGGTACACTCTGGTTAGATGCCAAACTTCTTTTTGTTGTACTGTACTTGTGCTGTATAATGACAATACATTTTAATCTAATCTAATAAACATCAAATTAGAGACTGTTTTTTTCTTTTCAATATCTCTGTTTTTGTTTATCTTTTTAAAGAATAAAAAAAAAAAAAAAAAAAATCCTGTGACCTGGTCCGCATCTCTGACAGTGATGTCGAGGGGGATGGATCCTGATGAGTGCTCAATAATCTCTCCTGTGAAGGTGTCCTGCGGGACACATGTATCTTCGCACCTGTAGAATTCGGGTTTGTTGTCGTTTATGTCGAGAATTCTGATCTGTACCTCTGCAGTGGTGAAGGCATACACCCCATGGATGTTCAGATTAGCCTCAGTAGCCTAGAAGAGAAGAGAAGAGAAGAGAGGAGAGGAGAGGAGAGGAGAGGAGAGGAGAGGAGAGGAGAGGAGAGGAGAGGAGAGGAGATAATTGATAACTTTACTGCTAGGCTCATATTTAATACTAGTACTACTATTACTACTACTACAACTGCTACACTACTACTGCTACTACTACTACTACTACTACTACTACTACTACTACTACTACTACTACTACTACTATGACAACTGCTACTGCTAAGACTAGTAGTAGTAATTTAAATCATTATTATTGGAAATAAATAAATAAAAGAGACATGTACCTTAACAATCACAACAACCTCAACAAAACTTCCGTTGCCAATGGTTTCACGGTCGATTTCGGACTTGACTGATATTTCTCCATTATCTTGGTTGATTTCAAAAAGGCATGTATTGTGTTCAATTACACTTGCTTGACTTGCTCACAATATAAACACACAGTAATACAGTAGATGATTTGTTTTATCCTATCCAAGGGATTCGTTTTGTGACATTAATTCACATTACCTGGCATTAGCAATAGAATGACAAACAGCAAGATGCATGTCATGATGTCAGCATGTATTGTGTTCAATTACACTTGCTTGACTTGCTCACAATATAAACACACAGTAATACAGTATGCTTTGTTTTATCAAGCGCGCACACACAGTGTTATATTAACAAACGCATTAATCAATAGTAACATATATCGCGCACGCACGCACACACACGACGCACACACGGTGTTATAACCAAATAACGCTCTGATTAACAAATAGTAATATATAGGTTTCTTTAGACTAGAATAAGTTAAATTAACTTACCGTCTCTGGAACGTTTAACGCTGGTCTGTAACGCTGTGACTGAGAAAAATGCATTTCAATAGTAATGTATATAAATTAAGAGCTTACTGATTGAGAGCTAAATCCACTGCCGACAGAAGAGACGCAATATTTACTTCCTAGTCCAGTAAAGTCCACGGCACTCTCTCTCTGCCTCTCTCTCATTTTGCCGAGGGCGGAGCTCGTCCAGCACGTTGTCACCAGCTGTATGAGAGCGCCCCCGCTGGTCATTGTTAACATTAACCACACCAAAACGACGTCATAACGGCAGGCAAACAGCTGTTCCAGGACTTTTCCCAGCTGTACACTGGTAGATATGTGTTTTGTATTCTATGTGTACCCACTGGTAGATAGGTGTTTTGTATTGTATGTGTACCCAGTGGTAGATAGGTGTTTTGTATTGTATGTGTACCCAGTGGTAGATAGGTGTTTTGTATTGTATGCGTACCCAGTGGTAGATAGGTGTTTTGTATTGTATGTGTACACACTGGTAGATAGGTGTTTTGTATTGTATGCATACCCAGTGGTAGATAGGTGTTTTGTATTGTATGTATACCCACTGGTAGATAGGTGTTTTGTACTGTATGTATACCCACTGGTAGATAGGTGTTTTGTACTGTATGTGTACACACTGGTAGATAGGTGTTTTGTACTGTATGTGTACACACTGGTAGATAGGTGTTTTGTATTGTATGTGTACACACTGGTAGATATGTGTTTTGTATTCTATGTGTACCCACTGGTAGATAGGTGTTTTGTATTGTATGTGTACCCAGTGGTAGATAGGTGTTTTGTATTGTATGTGTACACACTGGTAGATATGTGTTTTGTATTGTATGTATACCCAGTGGTAGATAGGTGTTTTGTATTGTATGCGTACCCAGTGGTAGATAGGTGTTTTGTATTGTATGTGTACCCAGTGGTAGATAGGTGTTTTGTATTGTATGCGTACCCACTGGTAGATAGGTGTTTTGTAGTGTATGTGTACACACTGGTAGATAGGTGTTTTGTACTGTATGTGTACCCACTGGTAGATAGGTGTTTTGTACTGTATGTGTACACACTGGTAGATAGGTGTTTTGTATTGTATGCGTACCCACTGGTAGATAGGTGTTTTGTATTGTATGTGTACACACTGGTAGATAGGTGTTTTGTATTGTATGTGTACACACTGGTAGATATGTGTTTTGTATTCTATGTGTACCCACTGGTAGATAGGTGTTTTTTATTGTATGTGTACCCAGTGGTAGATAGGTGTTTTGTATTGTATGTGTACACACTGGTAGATAGGTGTTTTGTATTGTATGTATACCCAGTGGTAGATAGGTGTTTTGTATTGTATGCGTACCCAGTGGTAGATAGGTGTTTTGTATTGTATGTGTACCCAGTGGTAGATAGGTGTTTTGTATTGTATGCGTACCCAGTGGTAGATAGGTGTTTTGTATTGTATGTGTACACACTGGTAGATAGGTGTTTTGTATTGTATGCATACCCAGTGGTAGATAGGTGTTTTGTATTGTATGTATACCCACTGGTAGATAGGTGTTTTGTACTGTATGTATACCCACTGGTAGATAGGTGTTTTGTACTGTATGTGTACACACTGGTAGATAGGTGTTTTGTACTGTATGTGTACACACTGGTAGATAGGTGTTTTGTATTGTATGTGTACACACTGGTAGATAGGTGTTTTGTATTGTATGTGTACCCAGTGGTAGATAGGTGTTTTGTATTGTATGCGTACCCACTGGTAGATAGGTGTTTTGTAGTGTATGTGTACACACTGGTAGATAGGTGTTTTGTATTGTATGTGTACACACTGGTAGATAGGTGTTTTGTATTGTATGTGTACACACTGGTAGATAGGTGTTTTGTATTGTATGTGTACACACTGGTAGATAGGTGTTTTGTATTGTATGTGTACCCATTGGTAGATAGGTGTTTTGTATTGTATGTGTACCCAGTGGTAGATAGGTGTTTTGTATTGTATGTGTACCCAGGGGTAGATAGGTGTTTTGTATTGTATGTATACCCAGTGGTAGATAGGTGTTTTGTATTGTATGTGTACACACTGGTAGATAGGTGTTTTGTATTGTATGTGTACCCAGTGGTAGATAGGTGTTTTGTATTGTATGTGTACCCAGTGGTAGATTGGTGTTTTGTATTGTATGTGTACCCAGTGGTAGATAGGAGTTTTTGTGTTTTTCCGCTGACTCTCCAATCAGTGGGAGAGCCCCATCTGGAGGTCAGCTGTGCGGACGCTTCTATTCACTGAAGAGCTCTCGCCGTTATTCAGCGCCTCCCTCCCCGGAACCCCAACAGTTTATTACATCTGTGCCCTTGGTGCGGCTCAGCGCACAGAGCGGAGCTGGTTGTAAACGACGTCGTGCAGGAAGAACCACTTTCCCTGGCGATCCGGGCCGCGCTCCAAACGTACGCTCGTAAAGTGCTCCGACGCACTTTACGAGCCGGCGCACAAGCCGTTAAAACACACACGAGCTCGTAAACCGGTATGCACACCGAGACGACACACACACACGCACACATGCACGCATGCACGCACGCGCCGCCTCCACCTTTAATACACTATTGATTACTTACAGCCATATTGCGTGTAATGAGGAAACCCTCACACAAAGCCCAGTCACGCTGCACTTTCCACCCAAAGGTCATTATTGAAGTGAAACAAATCCATCTAACTTCTCTTTCACGTGGCAGGGAATCTAAACGAGGAAATAATGCGTTTTGTAGTTTTGTTCAGGGAAATTGAGGCATGAATATTTCAGCGTTCTCTCTTTCAGGGGGAAACATTGGTCGGATTAATTGCTTGTGAACGTGAACGCGGGCCAGTTTACGTCTTCATGAATTTGGAGACACAGCAAACCATCAAGGACCAAATGCTGTGTATAAATGGTAAATGGCTGCATTTATATAGCAGCTTTCATCCAAAGCGCTTTACAATTTGTTCCTCACATTTTTACCAATTGAAAAATTGCCACTGAGCAAATGAATAAAGGGCAGATGATTTACGGGGTTTTTTGTAGATACAGTATTACATTTTTCCATCCGGACACATGCAATTTGAAATATGAATGTAGAATATAGAATATCAGGCCTATAAATTACCATATTATGGCCAAGTCATACATCTATGGATTGGGCCAAATCTCATCTTTACAATGGCAGAGTTCAATCTGGATTTAGTACCACCAGGCGCCCCTGACAGGGCAGCAAAACGGTGAATGAAATCTACTGTAAGTACAGTTACTTTTTTACAATGTAAATAGCTCTGCCATTTTTCATCAGATTACAACATGTTTTTTTTTCTAGACGCTCACAGAAAGGTAAAGAAACTAGCTACGTTCTATTTTATGGCAATAACGTTCAGGTTTGTTCGACCGTGAGACATAATCATGAACAATTATGTTGAAAAACTATTTCACATCTGACGGCTCAAATCTGACAGCCACTGGCATGAGCTGGGTAGTGTACTTTTATGAAAATCGAAAGCCCTGGGTCTCTTCTTTCAAAAGAGTATACTAACTTTTGGTTGCGCCCATTTCCTCGTGTCAATATCCGCCGGTTTCTGACTCGATGCGCTGAGATTTCTATAAACTCATATTTTTCATATAACACTTAAAATCTTTGGTAAACAAACGTAGTGCTGAAAATATACACCTTGACTGCTGTTTTGATATGGTTATGATCTTTACTCTTGGCTACATTAAAAAAAAATAATGTTTGATTAATTGATACGGACTGTATTGATCTATTTATGGCGTGACATTTTTGACGGTCCGGTACCGGACCTCTAGGGCTTAAGAGGATAAAGGACCCTGTCTGGAATAAACACTGGATGAAGGATTACCTCTGTTCGCTCGGGCTAGAGAGATAGATAGGTGCGTCAACCATGCTCTAGTCCCAAGTCATTAATGTCACTTCTCAAGTCAAGTCCCAAGTCATTAATGTCACTTCTCAAGTCAAGTCCCAAGTCATTAATGTCACTTCTCAATTCAAGTCCCAAGTCATTAATGTCACTTCTCAATTCAAGTCCCAAGTCATTAAGTCCAAGTTAAGTTTACAAAATCCATTTAATAGTTAAGAAAACAAACACATCTATGAATTTACTATCATGTAATATCACTTCAACAGCCTCAGGTCAGCAGGTCAACAGGTCAACAGTCTCAGGTCAACAGTCTCAGGTCAAGAGGTCAACAGGTCAACAGTCTCAGGTCAACAGGTCAACAGGTCAACAGTCTCAGGTCAACAGGTCAACAGTCTCAGGTCAACAGGTCAACAGGTCAACAGGTCAACAGGTCAACAGTCTCAGGTCAACAGGTCAACAGGTCAACAGTCTCAGGTCAACAGGTCAACAGGTCAACAGTCTCAGGTCAACAGGTCAACAGCTCGGCCCTCCACCTTACAGACAAACCTCCATTTAACTGAACATATACAGAATACAGAATAGCCTGATGGGGTTAGAACATAATATTCTAACAGAGTTCAAATCTTTGATAAATAATAAGTTCCAAAGAGGGCACTTGGACTGTGAAGATTCGATGTCAAGCCTAATTGAAGACGGATCTGATTAAAGCTAGCCAGCCACCACCCTAAAGGTGCTCCCGCGGTAGAGCGGACAGTGCGCGGAGCGGACTATTTGAGCTTTCATAGTCGAGCGGACCTCCGCGGACCAATTTCCTACATGTCTCGCACCAGTTTACAAAATGTTTCCCACGCTGTTCAACTTCTGTCATGTCGTCGTCATCCGATGACAAAATAAAGAGTCTGTGTTATCTCCGTTTCCAATATTTCGATAATTGCACACTTCATTTAGAAAAGTCATTCAAACATCTCAAGTTTCTTCAGATGATGAAAAAAGACATGGTCCAAATGTATATGAATTGGAATGGGTGACGATTAGCGATAGTAAAACTAAATTTAGCGTCGTCTACCTGCCAACGTTTTACCGAACCAATCCTACCCATTTAATCATGATCCTGCCCCACTCTCACTTGGCACGGAGCGAGTGGTCAGAGTAAAATGCAGATCGGCGTTGCAGCGGACTAAGCGTCTGTCTACCACCACAGAGCCAGTGGGGTCGAATCCAGCTGTGGTGCCTCTGGCCTGGCCGACCGTCCACACTGACACAATTATCAGTGTTAGCGGGTGGGAAGCCGGCGAGGGTGGGTCCTGGTCGTTGTAAACAGCGACTCCTACAGGTCGGTCGGGGCGCCTGCACAGCGAGTGAAGGATATGGGAGAGGTAGTGTGTTCCTTCCACACGTTACACTCCCCCAGTGAGAGTCCACGCTGCCAGGTGAAAAGAAGCAGTGGGCTGGCTACATATGTGTCAGAGGAAGCATGTGATAGTCTCCACCCTCCCAGACCGACGGTAGGGGGTAGAGTGCGCAACGACCAGGAAGGGGATTGGGAACTGGCATAACAACTAACATTGGGATGAGAGAAAGATGGAAAAAGAGAAAGAAAAAAAAAGAGAAAAAAAGAATATGCAGATCGGCGTCACATTAAATGCAGGTCGATGTCGACCAAAGCAGAGCAAAGTGAGCGGCGTGGACGTCCCTGATGTGCATGTGGATGTGTGTGCAATGAGTGTAGATGGACCCACACATCAGACCAAAAAATTTAAGTACAATACCAAGAGGGGGCCCTTTTTCCTAGAGGTCACTGTTTATGTTTATTAGGATCCCCATTAGTCATGTTTTTTTTCTGCCACCCCTACACCTGGAATTGCCACAATACACATACAAATATGAAACATTCAGTGTAAATCAGTCATATATCACATACATAATCAATAGAAAATAAAACAAAAGGTCATAGGTGAATCCATTTCACTGTTTAATGGCATTACAGAAGCTAACTTTAATGATACCATGGAATCATCTACTTTAAACCAGGATACTTCACACATTTCATCTGGAAAGCTTCTGTCAGGTTAGAACCTGACATGTTGATTCATTCTGAATGAGATTTAATGTCCGGTGATAAACAGAAAAAGTGGTAAATGGGTTTAAAACATATCTGATAGGTTTAAGAGAGTCAGATACGGGAGACATCTCAATCAACGTTGACTTACTTGCTCAAGAAATGATATGGAATTATAAGGATTTATTATTGTCCTTTACTGTTCAACAGAGTAATATTACTAGTGAGTACAATATTTAGGGCATAACAGCATGGAGAAAATCTGTATTAACATTGTATTTCCAATATTAACCTCAGATTGATCTCATCCAATGGACTACATTTTAGTAAAGTGGGAAAATATCAAAATAGAGATGTGATCTAAACATTTTCAGCTTTTTTTGTTGCATTTTCTTGTCCTGAAATAGAATCAAGATGTTTGAATCTTAAAAATTACAATTTTACTGAATTCCTTGGGTCAAACTTGTTTGGGGAGCCTCAAAAGTTATGCTGTTTTCTTTTTCAGGTTTTGGTTAAGGATAGGTGTATAATAAAGGGTTGAAAATAAACCCCATGGGACATTATTTCAACCTGTTACCTGGCAGAATATTAAAATAGACACTTCAAGGATTAACCCTTTCACTGCCACACGATAGAAGGTTAACCCTTTACTATCACACAACCGACGGTGATGCTCCATCATTAGCATCATTAGCTCTGCATTCGCGGAGCTAATGATGCTAATGATGGAGCATTGCCATCGGTTGTGTGATAGTAAAGGGCTAACCTTCTGTATTGTCACAGTTGAAAGTGTGAGGATTGGCCCATTCCCCGCCACACGCTTCTTCAAGGTACTGTGAGGATTGGTCCATTCCCCGCCACACGCTTCAGGAGCGATTACCAATTTCCATCACGCACCTGTTGTTGTTTGTAATCAGCGCTCCAGAAGCTTCATATACTCGGGCCTTTCTGTCAATCGTTGTCGGGTCGTTTTGGATTACTACTGCTACTTTGCCTGTTCCCCCCGTTGTTGTGCCTCGTCTACTTTTTCTTCAGGACGTCTCTGGAAGTCGCCGCTGTTGTGTATCTCTATCATCCGTTGGAGCTGTGCCTCGTTGCCCGCTTTGCGCGTTTGCGCTTTGGTGAGTTTTTGGAACGAACCTTTTGGATTATCTGTTTTTTGTGTGTTTGGATAACACTGAAGAAATACCGTTTTTGTTTTGTACTGGACTCAGCTAAACTTGTGTGTTGGTAACACTGAAGATTAAAGTCACGTGTGATTGTTCTGGGCTCAGCTAAACTTGTGTGTTGGTAACACCGAAGATCAAGTCACTTGTGATTTATACTGGACTCAGCTAAGGAGGACTGGACTGCACTGCCTCTGTGTTCAGTTGGATTGTTTATTGACCACTCTCTCTCTCCGTTTCCTCCCCGAGTTGGATCTGGGAGTATCTGCAGAGCCGCAGAGGCAGTGGCGCTACGCCGTTTCCCCACCTCTATACCGGGAGGATCTGCAGAGCCGCAGACAACTCTGCCAAAAACGTTCTCCCTTTTTGTTATCCTGATTGTTATTTAGCTCTTTTCTGATTCTGTAATAAATACGCCCTAGTATTTGGCTAACTCTGAACTACCTGTCTGTGCCGTGCTGTTGGGGTCGGTTTCAAACCATAACATTACGACCCGACCATGACGACCCCAGCCGACACAGACAGAGTCAGGGCAGCGTTGGCGGTCCAGATCGAATTGACCAACGACCACAGCCTACAGTTAGGTGCGGCTGCGGCTGCTGTACAGGACCTCCGAGCCCAGGTCCTGCCTATTCAGGAGTCCCATAGCTCTCTGGCTACCCTGCAGACAGCCCAGGGTAATCAGCAGGCTGATATTCTTCACCAATTACAGACGTTGAGTGAAGCATTTAACGACCTGCTTGTAACCCCACCTACTTCAGGAGTCCCGGCTAGAGCACCACCCGCAGCCGTGGCGGACCCCGCGTCTCTCGACCCCGCACCTCGGGAGCCCCGTCTCTCCGAACCACGGTTGTTTAATGGTAACTTCGAGGATTGTGCCACATTCATCATGCAGTGTGAGTTGGTTTTTCTTCATCAACCCAGCCGATTTACTTCAGAGGGAGCCCGAGTGGCTTACATGACTAACCTGCTCTCAGGCCGGGCAGCACAGTGGGTTACTGCCTCCTGGTCAATGAGGGCTGATTTATTTTTTTCCTACCCAGACTTCGTGGCAGAGCTCCTCAGGGTTTTCCACCACCCAGCTCGTGGCCAGGACCCAGGAGCTCGGTTGGGCACCTTCCGGCAGGGCAGTGGCAGTGTCACCGACTACGTGCTGGAGTTCAGACTGGCCGCAACGGAGAGCGGTTGGAACAATCAAGCGCTTCGTCTCACCTTCATGAGGGGTCTCAACGACGCTGTAAGGGACCAGCTCACGACCCGTGAGGAGCCTGATTCCCTCGAGGACCTATTCAACCTCGCCATTCGCATCGACGGACGCCTCCGGGAGAGAAGGCGTGAGAGAGCCCGACTGGGACCCCCAGACGTTCCCCAGACCCGCCGCACTCGTGACGGTACTGCGGTCCGTCCTGCTCCCTCCACAACTGGTGGTTCCTTCCCCTCCCGTTTGGTGCCCGAGGAGGAACCCATGCAGCTGGGACGCTCACACCTTAGCCAGGCTGAACGGGAGGCCAGGTTCAGGTCCGGCCTTTGCCTCTACTGCGGCCGGGATGGGCACCGTATCTCCAATTGCCCCACCCGGCCAAAAGACCAGGCTCGCCGGGACCCCGGGAGATCCTGGTGAGCCGTTTTTCTCGTTCCACCACCGGTGCACCACCTAACCATCTGATGAGCGTCACCCTGGCCTGGGCGGAACAACGGGCGATGGTGGAGGCACTCATTGACTCGGGTGCTGATGAGAGTTTCCTGGATTTCGAGTTTGCTACCCAGGCCAACATTCCACTAGAGGACCTCGTGAGACCCTTGGTGGTGTTCGTGTTGGACCAGCACCGCCTGGCTGACATCACTCAACGCACCTGTCCAGTCCTTCTCACCATTGCTGGTAACCACGTTGAGAGACTCCAGTTTTTTATCACCAGATCCCCTCTTGTCCCAGTAGTCCTGGGTCGGCCCTGGCTCGCGCTGCATGAGCCCCACATCGCCTGGTCCTCCGGTACCATCAGGGGGTGGAGCTCCTCCTGTCATACCCAGTGTCTACAGGCGGCGTCCTGTCCCTCGCCCCGGAGATCCCTTTGTGAGCCGCCCCCAGACCTCTCGACTATACCCCCCGAGTACCACGACCTCGAGGAGGTTTTCAGTAAGTCCCGGGCTCAGGCCCTTCCGCCTCACCGGCCTTACGACTGTGCCATCGACCTCCGCTCTGGGGCTCCCCTTCCCGGCAGCCACCTCTACAGTCTGACCGTCCCTGAGAAGGCAGCGATGGAGAAGTACATCTCTGAGTCCTTGGCAGCAGGCCTCATTCGGCCTTCCTCCTGCCCGGTGGCGGCCGGTTTCTTTTTTGTTGGGAAGAAGGATGGAGACCTTCGACCCTGCATCGACTATCGCCAACTCAACGAGATCACCATTAAGAACAAGTATCCTCTTCCTCTCGTGAACTCCACCTTCGAGCCCCTCACCCAGGCTACCATCTTTACCAAGCTGGACCTCCGGAGTGCCTACCATCTGGTCCATATCCGAGAAGGCGATGAATGGAAGACCGCCTTCAAGACTTCCAGGGGCCACTACGAGTACCTGGTAATGCCGTTCGGCCTCACCAACGCTCCGGCGGTATTCCAGGCGCTCATGAACGACGTCCTCCGTGACATGCTGGAGGAGTTTGTGGTGGTATACCTGGACGACATCCTCATTTTCTCCAAGACCCTCGAGGAACACATCCAGCATGTCCGCTGTGTGCTGGAGCGCCTCCTCCACAATCGGCTCTTCGTCAAAGGCAGAGAAGTGCCGATTTCACTCCGACTCCGTCGATTACCTGGGCTTCATCGTGGAGAGCGGCTTGACCCGAGCTGACCCTCGCAAGATCCGGGCCGTGGAGGAGTGGCCGGAACCCACCTCTCGGAAGGAGCTACAGAGCTTCCTCGGGTTCGCAAACTTCTACCAAAGATTCATCCGGAACTACAGCCAGGTGGCGGAACCACTTACCAGGCTAACCTCTCCCGCCCTGCCGTTCGACTGGTCCCCAGCGGCTTGTGCTGCGTTCCGTTCCCTCAAGAAGAGGTTCACCACCGCCCCGGTCTTGCTCCACCCAGACCCCAAGAGACAGTTCATTGTAGAGGTGGACGCCTCGGATACTGGACTAGGGGCTATCTTGTCTCAGCGGTCGGCAACGGACCAGAAGGTACATCCGTGCGCCTTCTACTCACGTCGTTTCCTCCCTGCCGAGAGGAACTATGACATCGGCAATCGGGAGCTACTGGCGGTTGTGGCTGCCTTGGAGGAGTGGCGTCATTGGCTAGAGGGGGCCGAGGAACCATTCACCATTTGTACGGACCACAAGAACTTGACGTACATCCGTGCTTCCAAGCGCCTCAACGCCCGGCAGGCAAGGAGGGCCAGCTTCCTCAGTCGGTTCAACTTCTCGCTGACCTTTCGCCCTGGTTCCCGAAACACGAAGGCCGACTCCCTGTCCCGGTTACACTCCAAGGGGGCTCCAACCACTGAGGATCCGACTCCCATCCTCCCAGAGGCCAGGGTGGTGGGAGTGGTCACCTTGGGCATCGAGGGGTTGGTAAGGCGTGCCCTACGCTTCCATCCCGCTCCCGGCAGCCTGTACGTTAATGCCAAGCAAGCAGTGCAAAAATGCTTCCGCATTCGTCACCGCACGCTAGTGCGGTAAAGCGCCCTTCTTTTCAGACAAATGCTACCGTGCGTGCACCGGCGGCGGCGTGCTCGCTCAGGTGCGTGCGTGCGCCGGCGTGCTCGCGCGAGGTGCCCGCGCATGCGCATGAGATCCGACACGAGCGGAGCTCAATATATATAAGTCACCGCCCCTTATTCAGTATCTAGCAATAGCTCAATTGGCAAGGACACATGGCTGTGGATCCTATGGCTTGTTTGCTGGCGAGTTCGAATCCCATCGAAAATATTTTTTAACGTGATTTTTTTTTAACGTGTATTCTTTCGCCGGTTAAGGTTAGGCATGGTTAAGGTTAAGGTTAAGGTTAGGCATTGTTTCGGAGTTGGTTAAGGTTAGAACGGTTAAGTTTAGGCGCTGTTAAGGAGCTGGTTAAGGTTAGAGTTTGTCAAAGAGAATGGCAATATAATTTCTATGGTTAAGGTTAGGCATGGTTAAGGTTAAGGTTAAGGTTAGGCATTGTTTCGGAGTTGGTTAAGGTTAGAACGGTTAAGTTTAGGCGTTGTTAAGGAGCTGGTTAAGGTTAGAGTTTGTCAAAGAGAATGGCAATAGACAGCCTATTTCCGCACGACCTGGGCGCTGGGCGGCGGAAAATGAAAGGCGCATTACTGCATGCCACTACGGTAAATTTTTGCACTGCTTGCTTGGCATAAAGCTACACGCCTCCCGGCAATGTACCTGTTCGTCGCCTCTTCGTCCCCGACTCAGTCCGGTCCCGGGTCCTCCAGTGGGGCCATACCAGCCGGTTCGCCTGCCACCCGGGCGTTCATCGCACGTTCTCCTTCCTGGCTCGTCGATTCTGGTGGCCCGCCATGAGGAACGACGTCAAGGAGTTTGTTCTGGCCTGCGCGGTCTGCGCCCGCAGCAAGGCCTCCCACCAGGCACCTTCCGGGCTATTGCAGCCGCTTCCCATTCCGAGCCGCCCTTGGTCCCATGTGGCGTTGGACTTCGTCACGGGTCTTCCTTCGTCCCAGGGGAACACGTGCCTACTGACCGTGGTGGATCGGTTCAGCAAGGGGGTTCACCTCGTGGCCCTTCCCAAGCTTCCCTCGGCTGCCGAGACAGCGGACCTCCTGACACGCCACGTGTTCCGCCTCCATGGGTTTCCCCAGGACGTCGTCTCGGACCGGGGGCCCCAGTTCACTTCCCAGGTATGGCGAGCTTTTTGCAAGGGATTGGGGGCAACGGTCAGTCTTTCCTCTGGTTATCATCCCCAGACTAACGGACAGACGGCGAGGATGAACCAGAGCGTGGAGTCTGCTCTCCGTTGTGTCTGCCGAGAAACCCGCTTCTTGGAGCCGGTTCCTCCCCTGGGTCGAGTATGCCATCAACTCCCTGGTCAGTTCCGCCACCGGCCTCTCACCTTTTGAGGTATCCCTGGGCTACCAACCCCCTCTTTTCCCTGCACAGGAGTCGGAGGTGGCAGTTCCCTCCGTACAGGACCATCTCGACCGGTGTCGACAGGTCTGGGAGATCACCAGGACTGCACTGCTCCGGTCATCGGAGCACGCCAGTCGTGGGGCTGACCGGCGCCGGATCCCTGCGCCGACGTACCACCCTGGGCAGAGGGTGTGGCTCTCCGCAAAGGACCTTCCGCTTCGATCCTCGGCCAAGAAGCTTAACCCCCGGTTCGTCTGTCCTTTTGAGGTTCTGAAGGTGCTCAGTCCCGCGGCGGTGAGTCTTAAGCTTCCTGCGTCCATGCGCATTCACCCCGTTTTCCATGTGTCCCGGGTTAAGCCTGTCTCTCTCAGTCCCCTGATGCCTCCTGCTCCGGATCCGCCTCCTCCCGAGATGGTGGACGGACACCCCCAGTGGCAGGTCCGTCAGCTTATGGGCGTCCGACGGCGGGGTCAGGGGTTCCAGTACCTGGTGGACTGGGAGGGATACGGCCCGGAGGAACGGAGCTGGGTCTCCCGCCAGCTCATCATGGACCCCGACCTGATCACCGACTTCCATCGTTCCCATCCGGACAGGCCGGGTCGGGCTGGTCGCCGGGTGGCTCCCGTGGAGGGGGGGGTACTGTGAGGATTGGCCCATTCCCCGCCACACGCTTCTTCAAGGTACTGTGAGGATTGGTCCATTCCCCGCCACACGCTTCAGGAGCGATTACCAATTTTCATCACGCACCTGTTGTTGTTTGTAATCAGCGCTCCAGAAGCTTCATATACTCGGGCCTTTCTGTCAATCGTTGTCGGGTCGTTTTGGATTACTACTGCTACTGCCTGTTTCCCCCGTTGTTGTGCCTCGTATACTTTTTCTTCAGGACGTCTCTGGAAGTCGCCGCTGTTGTGTATCTCTGTCATCCGTTGGAGCTGTGCCTCGTTGCCCGCTTTGCGCGTTTGCGCTTTGGTGAGTTTTTGGAACGAACCTTTTGGATTATCTGTTTTTTTTGTGTTTGGATAACACTGAAGAAATACCGTTTTTGTTTTGTACTGGACTCAGCTAAACTTGTGTGTTGGTAACACTGAAGATTAAAGTCACGTGTCATTGTTCTGGGCTCAGCTAAACTTGTGTGTTGGTAACACCGAAGATAAAGTCACTTGTGATTTATACTGGACTCAGCTAAGGAGGACTGGACTGCACTGCCTCTGTGTTCAGTTGGATTGTTTATTGACCACTCTCTCTCTCTCTCCGTTTCCTCGCCGAGTTGGATCTGGGAGTATCTGCAGAGCCGCAGAGGCAGTGGCGCTACGCCGTTTCCCCACCTCTATACCGGGAGGATCTGCAGAGCCGCAGACAACTCTGCCAAAAACATTCTCCCTTTTTGTTATCCTGATTGTTATTTCGCTCTTTTCTGATTCTGTAATAAATACGCCCTAGTATTTGGCTAACTCTGAACTACCTGTCTGTGCCGTGCTGTTGGGGTCGGTTTCAAACAATAACAGAAAGGGTTAACCGGCTGTCGTGTGGCAGTGAAAGGGTTAAGAAAAAACAGGTGGTAATAATAAAAAATCCACCCTATGCAGGTAGACCTATGTTTCCATCTGGACTATATGTAATTATAGTCATATGCAGACACGGGTAGTTAGTGAGGAGCAGAGCCTTCTAAAAGATTATTATATGGCTCTGGTGAGGAGTTATTAAAATACCTCAGAACATGAAAACATGTTTCTGTCCTGCACTCCTCCTCCTCCTCCTCCTCTTCCTCTTCCACCTGTTCCTCCTCCTGCTCCTCCTGCTCCTGCTCCTCCTCCTCTTCCTCCTCCTCCTGCTCCTCCTCTTCCTCCTCCTCATCCTCCTGCACCTCCTCCTCCTCCTCCTCCTCCTCCTCCTCCTCCTCCTCCTCCTCCTCCTCCTCCTCCTCCTCCTCCTCCACCAGGGGTCACTGCAGGGCGCCACGGGGAGCAGCATACTGGCTCATGTTAGGCAGGCCATGCATTATGCAGCAGCTTAGGTTACTGCGGTGGGTCTTCATGTCCTCGGCTGCAGTCCACCTGTCGCTGCTCTGGTCGTAGCGCTCCACGTTGGGGATGGAGGTGAAGCCAGTGTGGCCTCCGACCACGAAGAGCAGGTTGTCCAGCACCGCGATGCCAAAGCTGCTGCGGGGGGTGAGCATGTCGGGCAGGGCGCTCCAGGAGTCAGTCAAGGGGCTGTAGGCCTCCGCGCTACGCAGGTAGTTTACACCGTCAAACCCTCCCACCTGAGGACAGGACACATGAGAGGAATGTTTTAGTGTGTGGCTCAGGCAGGCAGGCAGGCAGGCAGACACTAGGCATGTTCGAGATTGATTTTGGCTCGCCTCGAAAATAGACGGGAGTAGCCGAGTGCAGCCGGGGGAGGAGTCAGAACGTCGGACACTTCAGATTTCACGAGAGCCTCTCGTCTAGTCTCGTCTCGTGTGTGTGGTGACGTCTAGTTCACGTCACCACACACATACACACCTGTCCAGCTCATTATAATGCGAGGGCCGCGTGCAAAATTAGATCAGATTCAAATGTACAGCACACCATATACTGCTAAAGTGGAATATACTATTCATATACCATAATGTATATACCATCTTGTTGTGCGCTCCTGGCCACCGCAGCGCGCATGCACACACAACACACTGCTGAATAATAAACGTTATCTGAGGAAGCTCTTGGTACCCAAACACCTGTATCCAATAATAATAATAATAATACATATATCTGATAGACGGGTAGACGCAGACGGGACCCGTACTGTAATAAAGTTTTCAATCAATCAATCAATCAATCAAACGTCTCATAACTCCCTGGCTGTCACGTGGCTGGTGACTGACAACTTTTCTGAGCCAATAGGTGCTTTGCGCGAGCATAGCAAGTCGCTTCCCAGCCGGGAGCAGCCGGGTGAGAGGTGCTGTGGAGCCTCGCTCTGAAGGCTGTGCGTGGCTCGCTCCCGCCAGAGTTCCGCGCCTCGCCTCGTGAGATTTTCAGAGCAAGTCGGACAACATTCTAACCGTCATGCAACGCGCTTGGCGAGGCCGTAGTAAAACCTGCGCAGATCTGCGTCCGCCTCACCAATCTCGAACACGCCTACTGTATTAATCCACTTAGGGAAATGAGGGCATCACAGCAGCATTGCAAGTCAAATGATACATTTCTATAGAAATATCTAGTATAAAGCATTTGTCTCTGTGTGCACCTACTGCATAGACCAGCGTTTCCGTTAGAACATATTCGTGCCGGTCTGGGTGTCCTGCAAGATTTCTATCACCGGACATATTCGAGATATTCCGGTCAGAGTTTTAAACAGCAGTCTATTATAATCACATTTTTATGAGCTAACGAATTCCGTTATAATTGGACATGTGTATTAATTACATCAAGCGAAGAATGAGAAATTGATTTGCAGAATCAAATGACTATCTCTCGCCTCTCAAGTTAGTGCGATACGCTACCAGCATCAAGCTCCCGCCCCGCAGGCTTGCGCTGCAGCAGCTCTGTCACACGCACCCCCAAATAAATCTCGAGTAGACATCGCTTCACCTCGTTGTATCAGACACGTCACACATATCATAATGTTCAACTTCACACACAGCAAACTGTAGTTGATCATCACATTGCCTCGTTTGCTAGCTCGTCGCCACATGCAGAGAGGACGAGCCACATGCGTGTAACGCATTTGTTAATTTCATTATAGGTTATAGCCTACATTTAGTTATAATCAATAATATGCATTACTATGTGACACGGCAGTCAACCAACAGTTGCATATGATTAAAAATGTCAACACTCACTCACCCCGTCTCTCGTTGTGCCTATCCGTTTTGTACCTGCGACGGCTGCGAGAACAGCGACTTTAGTTGCTGGTTCGACTTTAATAGATCCCCATTGGAACAGGCGAGGCTCGCAACGGTAGCAGCAGACTGGGGATGCTCTTTGTGGTTCAATCAATAAATTAATAGTAAAAGTACGCCCGACATTTTTGTTTCTTTTCCGCGGGAGCCACCACGGCATCAGCGTCAGCGGTCTCTGTGACTTCAAGTTCAGAAGACTCATCTTCGTTGTCATTATTAGACCTGCTTGTGCTTGGTTTCATGAAATATTTACTAAGCTTAGCTTGTTTCACCATCTCTCTCTCTTCCTCGTATACCTGTTTGTCGTTATGGTGGCCAGAGCGTGCAGGCTCAAAAAAAATAAAAATAAGTTTCACATCTGAGCGGCGCCATCCTATCAGAGTGAAGCAACAATTAAACTGAAAATGGAATTATTGTTTCGTTCATCGCATAGGCTATTTAATTTTAGCCGATTTTAATACAATTCAAATAATAAAATTGTGCTTAGAGGAATTATTTTCACCGGACATTAAGACCGGAGAGATTTAAATATTCTGACTTCAACATATTTTGCCGGTCAAATACCGGTAATTACCGGCTAACGGAAACGCTGGCATAGACATGTCCTCCGTATGCAGCAACTCCCACTCCGTAACGCCTGCTGCTCATGGGGGCGATCAGAGTCCACTGGTCGGTGTCTGGGCTGTAGCACTCAGCTGTGAGCAGACACTCCCACCTCGTCCTGTTGAAGCCACCACAGACGTAAACCTGTAATAAGAAAGAATATTCTAATTTAGTTTATATATTCCATTTGATTTCATTCTACTTTAATTGTCTGTTAATGTTGATGCACCAAAGGACCCAGACACATCTTTTGTATGTGCAAGCTTACTTGGCAATAAAGACATTTATGATTTCTGATCTAACGTTCCTTGTGTTCATCTAGCACTCATGGACCGCGGAACGCATTTGGAATAGGTATGGCCAATTAATTAATTAATTAAAAAAAATTTAAAATAAAACATTATTATTATTATTATAAATTTTTTTTTACAGCACAAAAATTGGTAGGGCCACGGCCCTACTGGCCATACCGGTTCTGCGGTCCATGTGACTAGCACCCTGTGTCCCTCAGTTCCACCCACCTTGCCCTGGAGGGCTGCTGCCCCGGCCCAGCTCCTGTGCTCCAGCATGGGTGAGATCACTGTCCACTGGTTGGTTTCAGGCTCGTAGCGCTCGGCGGTGTTCAGGTCCGCGTGTCCGTCTAACCCTCCCATGGCGTAGATACAGCCGTCCAACACGACCACGCTGAGCTCACTGCGGCGTGAGTGCATGGGAGCCGCCTGCAGCCAGCTGCGAGTGACGGGGTTGAACCTGCTCACACTGCTGAGACGCTGCCCACCGCTACATCCGCCAACGCAGTAGACCAGACCGTGGAGATAAGCGGTGCCATGGCAGGCCCGGGGACTCTCCCCCTCAACACTCACATCCATCCATCCACCGGCTCGGATATCGTAAGCCTCCATGCCATTGGTCATGATGCCGCCACTCCAGCCTCCGATGGCCAATAGGACCTCCTGGGGCAGGCGTGGGCGGGTCAGGGGGTTTGGGAGCCTGTCGGAGCCAGTGGGGTTCAGGACGCTGAGGATGAGGGGCCTGCAGTCAGGGCTGTCCCTCACCACAGGGTTGTTCTGGACATTGCTCCTGAAGTAGTCAGGCCTCATCAAGCCCATGCGAACCTGGGAAGAGACAGCGGGTACAACTTAGACATCGGTTGTAGACGGTTTCTGTTGCTAGGGAACAGTTTGGACCCAAATGTTTGAGAACCACTGTACTAGGGAACCTAGTGTTGTTTTAATGTAATGCACAGTAATACAATTAGTTACCTTGGGCAGCAGCAAAGGGATGTGTGTTTTACGCTCCTCACGGGAGTGGTCGATCCAACGGAGGACGGCCTCGAACACCATCTCCTCGCTCTTCAAGTTCAGGTCATCCCTCTCGATGATGTGCACCAGTTGCTGCGGGGACAGCTCAACAAACTCCTGTGAGACGTGCAACATCTCCTCAAAGTGGCACACGGTGAAGAGATAGGCCTTGCGCATCAGGTCACGGCAGCAGTAGATGTCCGCGAACCTCCAGATGCTGACACAGTTTTCCAGAGACAGCTGGCCCTCTAGGAAGTCACAGCACACTCGTACTATGCCAGTGACGCGAAGCTGGTCTGCAGCCACCAGAAGCTCTTCCACGTTCTCTGCTGTCACCGGCACAAAGCGTGTGTAGGAGTACTCTATGATGAGCTGCATCATACCCGGGGACACCCCAGGGATAGTGTAGACTGCTTTCTCTGAGTCGAGTGAAGAGGGTTCTGTGGGACGCAGGGTATAGAGATATCTGATGAGTAAGTAACATTCTGTCCTGTGTAGTAATATATTTTCACTGTAGAAGTATAGGGTCTTAGCACAGTAGAAGTATAGTATCTGTTTACAGTAGAAGTACAGTATAGTATCTGTTTACAGTAAAAGTACAGTATGGTATCTGTTTACTAACCTGAACCAAGCTAACCTGAACCAAGCTAAACTTACCTGAAATAGTCACTGCAGTCACACAGGAGGGCCTTGTGGGCATTCAACTCAGTGCTGTTGACTTTAATAACCACATCACAGAGCCTTCCCTCCAGACGCAGCTCATTAAGGATTGTACAGGACATTGTTTCATTTTCCATGTGGGGATTTTAACATTGTATCTACAGAATATATTCAAGCTTACAGACAAGTAGCCGGAAGCAACAAGTGATATCTTCACTTGTCTTCTGAGATCTGAGAGCTTCTGAGAGAATTGTTGAATATAATACTGTACACAAATGTTCTAGAATGTTATATTATGACATCATACTGTGACATCACAAATGTTCTAGAATGTTTGATTATGACATCATACTGTGACATCACAAATGTTCTAGAATGTTTGATTATGACATCATACTGTGACATCACGACGAAACATAATGTTGACATTAAAAAAGAACAAATAAAATGATTAAAAAAAAATACATAAAACAATGATACAAATTATAATCAAATATGTAAGTGAAATTTATAGAAATAAAGAAAAATAAGACAATGAAATAAAGCTAATAATTCATTTAAAAGCCATTTTAAAAAGGTAAGTGTCAGTGCCAACCGAGTCTGCTGTCCTAACAGACTTGGGGTCTGTAGGGTAAGCACTTATTCCCTCGGCCCTGAACATTTATGGAGATGTATGGGCCTTTTAGGGGTGTAAAAAGTACCCAGAAATTATACTTAAGTCAAAGTATGGGTACTGTCTCAAAATCTGACTCAAGTAAAAGTCAAAGTATCTGGCTAAAAACACACTTGAGTAAAAGTAAAAAAGTCCTACTTTTAAATGTACTTAAGTACTAAAAAGTTAAATCATTCCATCGTGGGCCAAGTTTTCATTTTAACTATACATTGCACGAGGTGAGTTAGTTGAAGAGGTGAGCCAATTAGTGAAATCATCAGCTGGTGTTTAGGCATGGCTGGAATGAAACCAAGCATACACTCTGCCCACAATGGAACGTGTTCTGTGATAGACCATGCTGAAATGAAAGAACAGAGGACACTTTCTTTGCATTAAAATGATTTAATGCACTTCTCCATTGAAGGTAAACTGACATGGACGGCATTCACATCACAGCATGAATAATATGACAATATTAAAGACCGAATACTGTAGTATCCTGAATAATATGACAATATTAAAAACAGAATGGTGTATCATCAAATCATCATCAAACCTTTATTTCAATAGGCAGGTTAATTAAGAACAAGTTCTTATTTTCAATAACGGCCTATTTGGGGGTAAAAAGCCCCCTAGGGGAAAGGGGATGGGGGATAAAATAAAATAACTAAAAATAAAACACAAAGGAACATTATTAAAAAGGCAGGACATACATACAGTGCAACAACTGAACTGAACAACAACTGGCGGACAACAGAACAATAGTGGCAGCATGGTGTTAGCACACAGAGAAACATTTACATGAGTGCTCTAGGGAGTTTGTTAAAGTTTCCTTAAACAATCTAATTGAAATAAACGTTTCCATATTTAAGGTTTTTTGTAGTGTTCCAGCTATCAGCTGCTGCGTACTGAAAGGAGGAACGGCCTTGTGAGGAGTTGGCATGGGCGGCGTTTACCAGGATATGTGTGGCTGACCGGGTGTGGTAATTCGGGAGTGGACGAGGGTGGACTAGGCGAGTAAGGTAAGGGGGAGTACGGCCTAGAA